>NC_134092.1:65357908-65660860 GCF_000715075.1 Nicotiana tabacum
GTTTATTAACGGAGAACCTGTCTATGAAGCGTGCTGTCGAACTAATGTTGGTGGATACCATGTTACTGATTATCTGAAGCAGCTTCTTTCACTCAAGCACCCTCATCACATGTAGGTGTTAATAGTTTTTTGAATTCATGATGTTGCTATACTGCTTTGGGTGCTTTTCAGGCTTCATCCTTGAATGCTTAAACAGATCAAAGCTTACATGGGAAAAGGTTGAAGAACTGAAGATGGAATACTGTTACATAGCCGCAGACTATGCTTCAGAGGTTCAATTATTTCAGGTAATTAGCACTTTTCTCTCGTCCTTCTGGTTTCCAGAGGTAAAATATTTGATTCTATTGTGACAGAGGGGGGATAAGGAAGCTGAAGAAAAGACCAGATGTTGGCAGCTTCCTTGGACTCCATCACCAGCCGATGAGCCTCCATCAGAAGAAGAACTTGCAAGAAAGGCGGCTTTGAAGGAAAAACAAAGTCAAAGATTGCGTGAGATGGCTGAAGCGAAAAGATCCTCAAAAATAAATGAACTTGAAAATGAATTAAAAGGTTTGGAATTCCTCTTAGAGGAGCTCAAGGACACTGAGGATGACCAAATTGTGTCGTTCCTTGAAAGTAGAGGTTATACTTCTAAACGTGAAGTGGAAGCTGCTTTTGCAAAAGTTACTCAAACACTTCGGAAGGCCAAGGGTGAGCAGGTTCCTAGTGACGAGAAAGCAGATGCTTCTGCAGCTGAGAAGTATTATCTCATTGATATACCTGATGAAGAACTTTCAGCAGAGCAGGTATGCACGTAAATCTCCATATTGGTAGTGGTATTTCTTGTCAGATAATACTTGAACTAGTTTATTGTTGCAATTGTCTCTTCCACCTCACTCTTGGCCAGCTTTGTGCAAAATCATCTTCCACTTATTTTCTCGTTCATTTTCTATGTTGGACTTTTTAACTGACAAATGAAAATGTTGAAACTTCTTAATAGCTCAAGGAGAAGAGAAGACAAGTGTTCCTGAAGTCCACAACTGAAGCACGGCAGCGAGCTAAACAAAAGCGTTTGGAGGAGGAGTTAGAAAAGGAGAAGGAAAAGAAACTTGAGGAACAAAAGCGCCTGTATGTTGTATTTCTTGTCAGATAATACTTGAACTAGTTTATTGTAGCATTATTAAACTTGTTTACAATGATGTGCTATAATATCTATGTTTCTTCTCAAAATGGATATAGTTATTTGTATTGATGAGGTAAAAACTAATATTTTATAATTACAGTTTTGCTGCATTCATCTTATCTTGTGTAGGGAAAACCCAGAACGCTATATGGAGCAGTTGCGAGCCAAATACAAAGAGCTGTCGGAAAAACTTGAGCAGCGAAAGCGATTGAAGACAAATGGGAACCATGCAAATGGCAATAATAATGTTTCTGGAGGTGTCGGTCGTGGGGAGAGGTTGAATGCTGCCCAAAGAGAGAGGATGCGCTTGTTAACCACGGCAGCATTTGATCGAGGGAAAGGTGAAGATACTTTTGGTCAAAGGGATGAAGATTGGCAACTCTACAAGCTAATGAGTAGAGATAATGATGATGATGACAGTGATAAGCCAGATCAGGATGAAGCTGAGTTGGCTCGCATCTCCTCTAGGCTTCTGGTCAGTACATTTCCTGATGCTTCATGCAGTGCTTAGTCTACGTTGGGTTGTTCTTTAATAGATGTATCCTGATGTAACATATCTGCGCAGGAGATCGATCCTTCGTTTTTCCCAGGATCAGAGTCTGGAGCCTCTGCCTCAGAGGTGCCACGTTTCCGTCCTCTAACAAAGGAGGATTTTCAAATCATACTTGGGGTTGAAAGATTTAGATGTCCTGAAGTTCTATTCAATCCCAACTTAATTGGAATTGACCAGTCAGGGTTGGATGAAATGGTTGGAGTGTCTTTGAGAAGATTGCCTACTTGGGGACAAGGCTTGGGGGATAAAATGACAACTTCAATACTTATGACTGGCGGGAGTTGTCTCTACCCAGGTATGGCTGAGCGCTTGGAAGCAGGAAT
Source organism: Nicotiana tabacum (assembly GCF_000715075.1). Taxonomy (NCBI): domain Eukaryota; kingdom Viridiplantae; phylum Streptophyta; class Magnoliopsida; order Solanales; family Solanaceae; genus Nicotiana; species Nicotiana tabacum. The sequence continues at coordinate 65,359,947 of NC_134092.1, forward strand.
TCGGATGATCAGGCCATGTGGAACTCCTATAAAGGTTCTCAGAGCAACAGATCCAATTATGGATGCATGGCGAGGTGCTTCAACGTATGCTGCTGCTATGCAATTCCCACAACAAACATTCAGTAGAATGGATTATTATGAAAAAGGTGAAGATTGGCTTCGTAGATATAAGTTCAGATACAGGATCTAATTGTTCAAGTTGAAACTGAGATTTTACATAGGTTTAGTACACTCAGCGGGCTATGTTATATATGAATAGTGGACCATTAAGACCATTTTATACAGGATAATATTGTGCTGTATTCGTAATGAATGTGTTTCTCAACTTGCTTTTTAAGCAATCTTTCTATTGCCTGACGCCTTGATCTTTCTTTTAATTGTGCTGGTCCTTCCGACCTACACCCTTCCCACTCGAGCTGTCAGATGGCAGATAGGTAATGGATCACTCATCAATGTTTGGAGTGACATCTGGCTACCGAATCACTGTTCTCTCCGTAGTCTTATTCAAGATCCACTAACTTCTTCAGAATCGACCCTAACGGCTAACACACTTCTCGCCCAAGGCCAATGGAATATCTCCCAATTTCATTCCAATTGCCCTCCACCATTCTCCCCCTAATCCATAATACATACTTTCCCAAATCCCGAAACAGCAACGATACACCATCTTGGGGTTTTTCCCACAACGGCTTCTCCACTACATCGGCATACAGACTTTTATCTCCTCACCGCCTTCCCTGACCAACCGGCCACACCAGACTTACACTTGACCTGGAAGTTAAACATTCCTCCCAAACTTAAAACTTTCCTCTGGCTTCTTTTATTACACCGCCTCCCCACAACATCCTATCTAGCAGCCATTAACATTCTTCCTATACCAAACTACCATTCATGTCCACAGCTCCCTGAGACACTATCCCACCTATTCTTCCATTGCCCGAATGTGCACCACATTTGGTCATTCTTCAACATCCCCACACCAAATACCAATTTCCCAGCCTGGCTCAAGCTTCATTGCGCCACCCCCACATGAATCTTTTACCTACCAAGGTATCAATGTTCCTGCCTCGCTCTTGGTTTCTTTTATCCTTTGGCATATTTGGAAAATCAGAAATGAGAACCTTTTCAACAACCTACACAACCCACGGCACCCCCAACCATCATATTCTACGTTATCGAATTTTACTTCTTATCTCCCACACCACCGCTACCTCCTCCTACTTATGTCCAACACATCAAATGGTACCCCCTTGACCCTCCCTTCTTTAAGCTTAATACCGACAGTTCTTTCCATCCTTGAATGCGACGAGCTTCTGCCGGAGGAATTATTCGTAACCACCATGGACAGTGGATAAGAGGATTCACTATGCCCATTACCTGCTCTACTGCTTTAGAAACTGAACTACGCGCCCTACTCTTAGGTCTCCAGACTGCTAAAGACTTACTTCTTCTTCCCTTACAGATTGAAACAGACTCACAGGTACTCATCTCCATGATCCATAATAGGAAAATGATGTATACTCACATCCTATTTCTGATTGCAGGACCTTACTCCGCCAACTGCGGACATCTACACTCACATCTACCGGGAGGTAAATGGTGTAGCAGACGCACTAGCTAAACATGGCATGAGCTTAACTCCTTCTGAAGGCCAATTGCAGTAGAGTCCAATACATTTTATGTCTCCCCCACCCTTTGTTTTAACTGCTTTCAATAAGGACCATTCAGACTGTCACGATCCGGAATTCCCAATCTCGAGACTGTGATGGCGCCTAACATATACTTGCTAACATAGGGTAATGATATTTAGCAATAAATAAACTCAGAATTTAAAACAGTGTTAATAGAAATAACGCGATGCTAACTACTCCCAGAAATTCGGAGTCACCATTGCATAACAAACTAGAATACTACATATATGGTCTGAAAAAAGTACAACTGTTTGAAACTAGATAAACAGTATAATGGAGAAAGAAGGGGACTTCACGGCTACGGTCGCCGTACAGCTATACCTCAAGTCTCCAAATGTAGTTGAATCCGAGCAGAATACCACTAGACGCCGCTGGGATCAACAATAGTATCTGCACAAAAAGTGCATAAGTGTAGCATGAGCACAACCGACCCAATATACTCCGTAAGTGTCGAGCCTAACCTCGTCGAGGTAGTGACGAGGCTATGACAAGACACCTACGTAAAATCCTGTAAAAATATATAAATAAAGCAACAAAATAACAAGTAGAACAATTAAAATATTAATTGGGAGGAGACATGCGAAAGGGTTTCATAAGAACGAAAAGTATGAAATTACCAAATAATATCTTTTCGAAATGAGCAACATTGTAACCAAGTAGATCACCAATCCAGGAATTAAATAAGGCAATGAAATAAAAATGGCACGACATCACCCTTCGTGCTTTTACTCTTGTCCTCACCATATAATATCATAAATAAAATGGCACGGCGTCACCCTTTGTGCTTTTACTCTCAACCTCACGTGATATAATAAATGATGATAAGCAATCAAATGCACAGGATCACCCTTCGTGCTTTAATCCTCACAATCTCTCAAATAGATGATAATGTATGCAAATAAGGCACGACATCACCCTTCGTATTTTTTACTCTTCCTCACCAAGAAACAATACAAATCTAAATTAACAATGCAAGGGGGAGAAGCAATTTCACTTCAATTATAGTGCCATGATAACAAACTCAACTTTCAAAATTCCCAACATCTTCAAAATAAACAATAAATACGAGATGAATGATTAAAGAAGTAATAAGCTAACCTAAGCATGGATAGCATAGTCAATGAAATAACATAGTACAAAGAAACAGTTTCCACCTGCATGCTTTAACCAAATGACAACGCATATATACTTGTCACCTCACATATACGTCGTCCCTAGAAAATAAACCAAGTCCTAATCCCTCAAGTCAAGGTTAACCATGATATTTACCTCACTCGGTAACCAAATCAAGGCATAACTGCAAATTTTCCTTTAGAATTAGCCTCCAAACCAATCAAATCTAGCGAAATATAGTTCAGATAATTCAAATTAGGCTTTAGAAACTAGCCATGAGTAAAAAAGATTCAATCCTTAATGATTTTGAAAAAAGTCAACAAAAGTCAACCCCAGGCCCGCTTGGTCAAAACCCGAGATTCAGACCAAAATCCAATTATCCATTCACCCCGAGTCCGGTTATGTGATTTGTTTCGAAATCCGACCTCAATTTGAGGTCTAAATCTCAAAATTTTAAAATCCCCAATTTCTACCTAAATCCCTAATTTCTACCATAAATAATCTTAGATTAAAGGTTAAAATCAATGGGTGTTTATCGAAATATAATAAAACAAGTTAAAATCTACTAACCAATGAAGTTGGGATGAAAAACCTCTTCAAAATCGCCTCTAGGCCGAGCTCTAACTAAAAAATGGTGAAAATTGGTTCAAATCCCGACTTTAGAATGTTTTAATACCTGGGCGTCAGGCATTCTTTGCGTTTGCGAAGAACAGCGGCCAAAAGGCCTTTGCGTTTGCGAAGGCTTACTCCCCCCTGCCTTCGTGTTCGCGAGCTAAAGAATGCGTTCGCGAAGAGTAACTGACAGACCACCCCCAGATTCCCACAACCCTTCGCGTTCGAGAGAGGACGGTCGTGTTCGCGAAGGATAAACCCCCCACTACTTCGCGTTTGCAACCCAGTCCCCGAGTTCACGAAGAAGAAATTCACCCCAGCCAAACTTCCCCTTCGCGATCGCGAAGCACGAAACCTCAGACACTAGAAACAGCTGAACCAACAATCTCTTAAGTCCAAAAATAGTCCGTAGCCTATCTGAAACTCACCCGAGTTCCTTGGGCTCCAAACCAAGCATGGACACAAGTGTAATAATATCATACAAACTCGCTCGTGCGATCAAACACCAAAATAACATCTAGAACTACGAATCAGACATCAAAATGCATGAAATTTCAAAGAAAATTCAAGAAACTTTTAAAATCACAACCGAGCGTCCGAATCCTATCAAACCAACTCTGATTTGCACCAAACTTTACAGACAAATTTCAAATAGCAAAATGGACCTATACCAAGTCCCGGAACCAAAATCTGAACCAGATAACCATAAAGTCAACCTACGGTCAAACCTAGGAAATTTCCAAACCTTTAAGTTACTAGCTTTCAAAAAAAAAAAATCAAATTAACCTAGGGACCTCCGAATTCAATTTCGGGCATATGCCCAAGTCCAAAATCACGATATGGACCCACCGGGATCATCAAAATACCGATCTGGGGTGGTTTATACAAAATATTGACCGTAGTCAACTCAAGTTATTTTTAAAGACAAAAATCATATCTTCTTCAAAAGTTTACGTAAAAACTCTCCGAAAAAAGACACAGACTGTGCACCAAAATCGAAGAATATCAAATAGAGTTAATAGAGGTCTCAAAACTCGGAAATAAGGGCTAGTACTCAAAACGACCTATCGGGTCGTCACATTCTCCACCTCTAAAAGAAATGTTCATCCTCGAACGGATATAGAAAAGTACATGGACTGGTGAAAAGGTGTGGGTATCTACTCCGCATATCAGACTCGGACTCCCACATAGCTACCTCTATCGGCTGATCCCTCCATTGCACTTTTACAAAAGGAAAACTCTTAGACCTCAATTGTCGAACCTGCCGGGCTATAATAGCCACCGACTCCTCCTCATAGGCTAAATTCTCATCAAGCTGAACTATGCTGAAGTCCAAAACATGCGAGCTATCCTCATGATACTTCCGAAGCATGGAAACATGGAATGCCAGATGTACTCCTGATAGACTAGGAGGCAATGCAAGTTTCTAGGCAACCTACCCAACTTGCTCCAGGATCTCAAAAGGGCCAATATACCTAGGGCTCAACTTGCCATTCTTCCCAAACTACATCACGCCCTTCTTAGGCGAAACTCTGAGCAAAATCCTCTCTCCCACCATATAAGCTACATCCTGAACCTTCCGGTCCGCATAACTCTTCGATCTGGACTGAGCTGCACGAAGTTGATCCTGAATCAACTTAACCTTTTCCATAGCATCACGGACCAAATCGGTGCCTAAGAACCTAGCCTCTCCGGGCTCAAACCAAACAATTGGCGAACGACATCGCCTCTCATATAAGGCCTCGTACGACGCCATCTGAATACTCAACTGGTAGTTATTTTTGTAGCCAAACTCTGCAAGAGGTAAGAACTGGTCCCATGAACCTCCTAAATCTATAACACAAGCATGTAACATGTCCTCCAAGATATGAATGGTGCGCTCGGACTGTCCGTTCGTCAGAGGATGAAACGTTGTGCTCAGCTCAACTCGCGTTCCCAACTCACGCTGCCGGCTCTCCAAAAATGCGATGTAAACTGCGTGTCCCAGTCATAAATGATGGAAATGGGCACGCCGTGCAGGCGGATAATCTCCTGAATGTAAATTTGAGCTAACCTCTCTGAAGAATAGGTGGCCGCCACCGGAATGAAGTGCGCAGACTTAGTCAAGCGGTTCACAATAACCCAAACCGTATCATACTTCTTCCAAGTCCGTGGCAAGCCTACCACAAAGTCTATAGTGATGCGCTCCCACTTCCACTTTGGTATCTCTAATCTCTAAATTAGTCCACCCAGTTTTCGATGTTCATACTTCACCTATTAACAATTCAAGCACCGATATACAAAAGCAACGATGTCTTTCTTCATTCTCTGCCACCAATAGTGCTGTTTAAAGTCACGATACACCTTTATGAGACCTGGGTGAACAGAATAGCGTGAAATGTGCGCCTTCTCAAGGATCAAATCTATCAACCAATAAACATTTGGAACATAAATTCGGCCTTGAAGCCGCATAACACCATCATCACCAATCACAACATCCTTGGCACCATCCCTCTACACCGTATCCTTAAACACCAACAAGTGAGGATCATCAAATTGGCGAGCCTTAATACGCTCCAAAAATGAAGGCTGTGATACAACACAAGCACGAACAAAGCTGGGCTCTGAAACATCTAATCTCACAAACCGGTTGGCTAAAGCCTAAATATTCATAGCTAGTGGCCTCTCTGCTACCAGTAAATATGCCAAACTACCCATACTCTCCGCCTTCCTACTCAATGCATCGACCACTACATTGGCCTTCCCTAGGTGATATAATATAGTGATATCATAGTCTTTCAACAACTCTAACCATCTCCACTGCCGCAAATTAAGATCTTTCTACTTGAACAAGTGCTGGAGACTCCGGTGGTCGGTATAGACCTCACAATGAACGCCGTACAGATAGTGCCTCCAAATCTTCAGCGCGTGAACAATGGTTGCCAATCTATGTCATGAACAGGGTAATTTTTCTCATGAACCTTCAACTGCCGAGATACGTAAGCAATCATCCTACCATCCTGCATCAATACTGTACCAAGCCCAATACGTGATAAATCACAATATACAGTGTAAGACCCTGAATATGTAGGCAAAACCAACACTGGGGCTGTAGTCAAAGCAGTCTTAAGCTTCTGAAAGCCCAACTCACTCTTATCAGACCATCTGAAAAGTGCACTCTTCTGGGTCAACTTGGTAAATGGGGCTGAGATAGATGAAAACACCTCCACGAACCGGCGATAATAACTTGCCAAACCCAGGAAGCTTCGAATCACTGTAGCTGCAGTAGGTCTATGCTAGTTCTGAACTGCCTCAATCTTCTTAGGATCCACCTTAATGCTTTTGGAAGATACAACTTGGCCCCAAAAAGGCAACCGAGTCCAACTAGAACTCACACTTTGAAAACTTGGCATATAACTGACTATCCCTAAAGGTTTGAAGTACAACCCGAAGATGCTGCTCATGCTCCTCTCGACTACGGGAGTAGACAAAAATATCATCAATGAAAACGATCACAAAAGAATCCAAATAAGGCTTGAACACCCGGTTCATCAAATCCATAAATGCTGCTGGGACATTTGTCAAGCCAAATGACATCACTAAGAACTCACAGTGACCGTACCAAGTCTGAAAAGCTGTCTTAGGGACGTCTGATGCCCTAATCCTCACATGATGGTAGCCAGATCTCAAATCAATCTTCGAAAATACTTTGGCACCCTGAAGCTGGTCAAATAAGTCATCAATCCTCGGCAAAGGATACTTGTTCTTGACTCTGACTTTGTTCAACTGCCAATAGTCAATACACATCCTCATCGTTCTATCCTTCTTCTTTACAAACAACACCGGTGCACCCCAAGACAAGACATTAGGTCTAATGATTCCCCTGTCAAGCAAGTCCTGCAATTGCTCTTTCAATTCCTTCAACTCAACTGGGGCTATACGATATGGTGGAATAGAAATGGGCTGAGTGCTCGGAGCCAAGTTAATACAGATGTAGATATCCCTATCGGGTGGCATCCCCATCAAATCTATAGGAAATACCTCCGAAAACTCACGCACAACTGATACTTAATCCATGGAAGGAACCACCGCACTAGGATCATGGATATAAGCCAAATATGCTAGACATCCCTTCTCGACCATATACTGAGCCTTCACATAAGAAATAACCCTACTAGTAGAATGGTCAAGAGTCCTCTCCACTCTAATTGAGGCAACCCCGGCAGGGCTAATGTCACCGTCTTGGCGTAACAATCCAAAATAGCTGATAAGGTGACAACGAATCCATACCCAAGATAACATCAAAGTCTACCATATCAAGAAATAGAATATCTACACTAGTCTCAAGGCTCCCGATATAAACCACGCACAAACGATAAACACAATCTACTATAATAGAATCTCTCACAAGCGTGGACACATAGACAGTAGCAGTCAAAGAATCATAAGGCATGACAAGATATGATAAAGAATAGGATAACACGTATATGTAGAGCCCAGATCAAATAGAACTGAGGCATATCTATAGCAAACCGTAACAATACCTGTGATGACGACATCAGATGACTCTACCTCAGGCCTGGCTGGGAAAGCATAAAAATGGGGATGCGCCCCACCACTATGACCTCCTCCCCTTGAGAGACCTCTAACTGGCTAGCCTCCACCTATAACGGTCTGACCACCACCTCTAGCCGCCTGACCTCCACCTCTAGCAGCCTGACCCCCGCCTCTTGCTAGCTGAGCGGGCGGTGAAGCAACTGGTGCCGAAGCCATGGGACGAGAACTTTGTTGTGGCATGCCTCCCTATGACCTAGGGAAAAACCTCGCGACGTGCCTCAGATCTCCACATGTATAGCAAGCCCCTCATTGCTGTGGCTGCTGAAGTTGAGACTGACCCTGACGGCCCGGATACTCATAGTAATAGCTCTAAATTAGTGGTGCACTGATGAGAGCTGAAGGTGCATTGTAGGCTGACTGCTCCAGACGATAAACATATGAACCACGACTACCTAAGTACCGTGGGATGCTTGTAGAGCTGACTGAATCATCCTGGGAGGATTTTCTCTACCAAAAGAACCTCTACCTCCAAACGAGGCACCGCTGAAGCCACCGAAATGACGAGGCCTCTTCCCAGACACCATATCTCTACCCTGACTACAAATCATCTCGATCCGTCTAGCAATCTCTACGACCCTCTGGAAAGAAATATCATCCCCAGTCTCCTTGGCCATTTGTAGCATGATACCGAAAGTAAGTCCATCATCGAATCTCCTCCCTCTCTCCCTCTCAGTAGGAAGTAAGATAACTGCATGGCGAGCTAGGTCCACAAATCGGGTCTTATACTAGGTAACAGTATGCTACCCTATTAAAGGCCCTCAAACTGCCTGCGGTACTCCTCTTTCAGAGTGAAAGGAATAAACTTCTCCAAAAATATCTGCGAAAACTTATCCCAAGTGAGGGGCGGCGAACATGCTGGTCTGCTCCGCTTATAACCCTGCCGCCACCTCTTGGCAGAACCAGTCATATGGAATACTACAAAGTCGACCCCATTGGTCTCAACAATGCCCATGTTGTGCAATACCTCGTGGCAACGGTCCAAATAATCCTATGGGTCCTCAGAATGTGCACCACTAAAATGAATAGGGAAAAGCTTTGTGAACTTATCCAATCTCATCAATCCCTCACAAGACATTGCGAGTCTCTTCCCCGTCTGTGTAGCAACAATAGGCTAAACTACTCCAACTGGTGAAACTACTGGAGTCTGATATATGTGAGCCATCTGCTCCGGAGTGTGAGTGGCGGAAGTCTGTGCTCCTCTCCCAGTCTGAGAGACAACTGGTGCCATAGGAAATACTCCAGCCCGAGCCACACTCTCCATAAGGCCTACCAAGCGGACTAGAGCATCCTGAAGTATGGGAGAGGCTATAAATCCCTCCGGGACCTAAGCGGGTCCGACTGGTGCGGTCTTGGTGGGATCTCGCCATGATCAATCTGAGGCTCCAAAGGTGTTGTTGCACGTGCTCTAGGCTGAGCTCTGCCTCTGCTTCGGCCCCTACCTCGGCCCCGGCCTGTGCCCCTGGTAGTGGCAGCAATAGGGAGCTATGGCTCCTGCCCGGCTGTAGATGTTGTGCGTGTTTTCATCATCTTCGAGAGAACAAGAATGGAATGACTCAAACATCAATTATAGAATAAAATCACACGATAGAGAAATAAAGAAGAGAAATTTTCCTAAAGCTCTAGCCCCTCTAGAAGATAAGTATAGGTATTTCCGTACCGATCCTCTAGACTCTACTAAGCTTGCTCATGACTCATGAGACCTAAGAAACCTAGTGCTCTGATACCAACTTGTCACGACTTGGAATTTCCAACCTCGGGACCATGATGGAGCCTAACATCTACTTGCTAGGCAAGCCGATGTTATTAAACTAATTATCCAGTTTTTAATAATTAACACGAGGTAATGATATTTAACGATAAATAAACTCAAAAGTTAACATTGTGTTAATAGAAATAATGCGATGCTAACTACTCCCAGAAATTCGAAGTCACAAGTGCATGAGCAACTAGAATACTACTGTCATGACCCAATGTACATCCATTTTTCATTTTTTAAAAGTTTCCACCAAAATCCCCATTTCTTTACTTTAATTCACTAAATAAATGACAAAAACAAGGATGGAATCATTATAAATGAACAAATCCAAGTCAAAAACACTTACCCCGATCCAAGACGCGAAAATCCCCTCCAAAATCTCCCAAAACCGAGCTATACAACTCAAAATGTGAAAATAATACTCTAACCCTCGATTTGGGTTTTGAAATTTCTATTGCCCAGTTATTGTGAATCACGATCGCGGAAACAACCTCGCGATCGCGAAGCACAAAATGACCACTGACCTCAAAACACCCTATGTGAACGTGAAGCAGCGGATGCGAACACGATGGTTACTAGACCTGCACCTACGCGGACACGGTCACAGCTATGCGATTGCGTAAGCCTGACGCCCCCAACTGACCTCTCCTCTATGCGAACGCGTGGTGATTCTCGCGTCCGCTGTGAGCTGAGACCCACAAAGATATGCAAACGTGATCGTTCTTATGCAAATGCGAAGAACAAACTTCCATCTGCCAACAATAGCTCTTCGCGATCACGTCCCTATCTTCACGATCGCGAAAGAGGAAACCAGGTACCAGAAATTAGCAACTCAATAAGGTCCAAAATGAGCCCGAACATGATCCGAAACACACTTGAGGCCCCCGTGACATGATACGAACTTAGTTGAAACCTCAAATCACATCAAACAATATCGAAATCACGAATCACACCCTAATTAAAGCCTAATGAACTTATGAACTTCAAACATCTAAAACTAACGCTGAATCATACCAAACCAACTTTGATTGACCTCAAATTTTGCACACTAGTCATAAATGAAACAACAGACCTATTCCAACTCCCATAACCAAAATCCGAACCCGATATCAATAAAGTCAACTCTCGATCAAACTTCTGATAATGACAAGGTCGGGAATCCAAACTAGAGTAAGAATTTGAAAAGTAAATGCGGAAGCAATAACAATAAGGAATTTAACAACTAGAACTAAAGGGCAAAAAATAATGAATATGGGAAAATTCAAGGAAAGAATTCCAAGAACTTCCAAGAACGCAAGTTCTATAGCCTTGACAAGATCAAAGCAACAACGCCTTGATTTATTGAAGAAATCAAACGCCTTTACTTAAAAGCAAATCAAAACAATAGATTCGGATCTTGACCACTTTACGAGTAACTTGAGACAACAATTAATAACTAGTATTAATCGCCTTCTAAGAATACCACAAAGAAATCAAAGATATCACAATAGAGAAGTAATCTTACTACCTTGAACTATGAACTAGTAAAAGTTGAAAGATAAATCTCAAAGCACAAGTAACAAAGGTTCAAAAGAACTCTCAAAGTATGATATACTTAATCAATAATGAAGTATCTCAATGAATGAGAAGAACTCCTTATTTATAGGAGTACTAAGGCATAAAAAGTCATTACAATTAGGTAGGGGGCTGCTAAGGGGTAACAAAGTCATCAAAATTAGGTAGGGTGGTTGCTAAGAAATAAGAAAAGTCACAAAATTAGGTAGGGGGCGGCCAAATCCCTTTGGGGCAGATTTGGGCCTTAAAACTACTAGTTTGGATCATTGGTTTGGACTCCAATTGGGCTCCATTTCAAACACCCCCATTTGGACCTCTTTTAAGCTCATTTTGGGCTCTTATGGGTGCCCTTTTGCTAGATTTCAAGGGCCGAGTTCGGGACTCAATCTTCCTCCTCTTGGACTTCAATTTGGGCCGCCAAATAATTGTACAACTTGTATAATTTATCTCCTTTGGTCTTTATCTCGTCCTCCACAATTAAAAGCTTCTTTATTTGCACTTGAAGTCTAATGGCCTTATTTTGCAACTCTTTAGCTTGACATATTGTTATAGGCCATCTTTGAGATTCCAAAGCTTTATCCTTGTCCTTGAATAGAGTTGAGCTTCCTAGGATGCTATCATTCCCCTCTTTTTGAAGAAAATTCGTCCTCGAATTTTGACCTTGCAAGAAAAAGAAAACACGCCCTTGTAAATGGCATCCACTAATCTGAAAAACTAGTAGGAATAAAATAAGATAGTGACCATGTGTCCATTTAACCCAATTAATCCTAATAGGTGTAAATAAAGCATATGGATATCATCATCCCAACAAAATTTATGCCTACCTAGATCAATACAATAAAAACCTCTCGTAGATGCGCCATGCAATGGAACTTGCTATTCGATCTTGTCGGTAAGGTAGTCCATAGGTATACATGACAAAGAAATTATAAAAGATTGACCATACATCCATTTAATATAAGTATCTCTACCACATGTATAAAAGAAGATACTTTCATGATATAGCCAACTATCTACAATTACAAATCTCATGGATTCCTCTACATAAAAGAGTATTTGATCACAAGTATTACAATAATCATGCATATCATCTTTACTAGTAACAAATACTTTTACAAGCTCACATTGAACATGACTTGAAGAATGACTCCCCATCACACAACAAAAATCACATTCTAGAAATTTATCACATGAAAACTCATTAGCCACTTGAATAAGAGAAGAAGAAATATTTAACTCATTCACAAGCCTCTGCTCATAAATTTCATGCCTCTTTCCACCAAGTTGGAATACATAATCATCTATGTCATAAACAATTTCAAAAGGAAGCAAATTACTCTTGCACTTTAACTTAGATATTACAGTTAATGACTTGATATGCATCAAAATATCATCATCCACAAAAATTATAAAGTCACCAACATAAGAAATAAGAGTATAATTCATTACCTCCAAAAATACCTTAGGTGTTCTAGAAAGGCCAAGAATGCAAATAAACCAATTATACATACCATACTTGGATTTATTTACCAATGGAACATCATCACGTTGTATTCTTTTATGCAATGGCTCCAACTTAGCAATGCTTTTAGGAAACTCCATGTCATAACACTGTAAATAAGAATGAAAATAGTTAAAAGGTTTAATAACAAAGAATTTAACCAAGCTTTTATTTTCCACCATCCAACAAGAATAGATATCGCCAAATTCATGTTGGAATCCAATTGGATCTTTTGCTACCATCTCCTGCGCCCCACCATCCCTTTCAAAAGGTATTTCAACACGTGGTTTAACAAAATCACAAGAACTAAAACAAGAAAGAGTTAATGGGTTAGGAAGTAAAGAAACTTTTTTCTTGCTTACACTCTCTTTGGCTTTTATCACAAGACTAACGTTTTCCTCACCCTTAGCCTCTTTTCTCTCACTAAAGTGTTTTTCTTTGCTTTTACTCAATCCCTCTTGCTTTTCTCTCTCTACCTCACAGACTTTGTTCATCTTATTACCTTCTCTCTTTTCTTTTCTTTCAATATCACTCTTTACCTCACTTGACATACCACTCTTTTCACTCAAGACAACCTCTCCTTTTTCCTCTCTTGGAATGTCAACATGCACTCCCTTACTCCTCTCATTCTTTTCTCTCTCATATTTTTTCATATTCTCTTTAACAATCTTTTCATCTTCACAAATTTGTGAGGGAGTCAAAGGCCCAAGAATGAGTTTCTTCCCATTAATCTCAAAAGAGTATCTATTTTTTTCAATACTATATGAAGCACTTCTATAGACATACCATGGCCATCCCAACAAGATATGAAAACTATTCATCGGAATGACATCACACCAAATCACATCCTCATACCTTCCAATAGAGAATGGCAAGAACACTCTTTTATCTACTTTTACCCCTTTCAACATGTAGGGTTCAATATGTTCAACACAAGGCAAGTTCAATTTCTCAACCATATAAGTGCTAATTAAGTTATAGCCAAATGCTTTGTCAATTCTAAGGGCATAAATTGCAGACATCACTTTAGCTCTTGTTTGAAAAATAACTTTACCATTGTCTTCCTTCCATTCGGTATACTGTAAGTTCGACTTTTCAAGTTGTTGAGTCATAGCTTTCCTCCTTCCACTGTAACTACCTGTTTGAGACATCTTGACATAGATTAAGGGAAATATGTATCTCTCAAATTTGGTTTTTTTTCCTATAATGCTCTCACCTCTCTTGCCTTTTTTTCCTCTCGAAATAACCTTTGAACAAAATACTTTGTAGATTTATGGTTAAACCCAACTCATGTAAAGTTCTTAGTTGTAAAATATAGATTTTTAGGAAACAAATAAAAGAAGAACCAAATCCTAGAACTATTAGGCTCGGTTGAAACAAGACACGAACAAAAAGGAAATGATTATATATTTAGATTAGAAAGAGTAAGAAAAATTATATTTTTGTCTTATCTTTGAAATTTGGGATCCCCTCTTCTTGTTTCCTTTGATAGTTTTTGGAAACAAATTAGATACAAAAGAAAGTTCCTGGAGAGCAAGCAATTTTTTTTTAAAATTGATTTTCGTTTTTTTTTCTTTTTAATTTTAACTTTTTTTTTTGCTCTTAGTATTCAAGAAATCCCCAGAATTATCAAGAACGAAACCTTAATAGAACCGCTCTGATACCACTTGATAACGACAAGGTCGGGAATCCAAACTAGAGTAAGAATTTGAAAAGTAAATGCAGAAACAATAACATTAAGGAATTGAACAACTAGAATTATAGGGCAGACAATAAAGGATATGGAAAAATTCAAGGAAAGAATTCCAAGAACTTCCAAGAACGCAAGTTCTATAGCCTTGACAAGATCAAAGCAACAACGTCTTGATTTATTGAAGAAATCAAACGCCTTTACTTAAAAGCAAATCAAAACAATAGATTCGGATCTTGACCGCTTTACGAGTAACTAGAGACAACAATTAATAACTAGTATAAATCACCTTCTAAGAATACCACAAAGGAATCAAAGATATCACAATAGAGAAGTAATCTTACTACCTTGAACTATGAACTAGTAAAGGTTGAAAGATAAATCTCAAAGCACAAGTAACAAAGGTTCAAAAGAACTCTCAAAGTATGATATACTTAATCAATAATGAAGTGTCTCAATGAATGAGAAGAACTCCTTATTTATAGGAGTACTAAGGCATAAAAAGTCATTACAATTAGGTAGGGGGCTGCTAAGGGGTAACAAAGTCATCAAAATTAGGTAGGGTAGTTACTAAGAAATAAGAAAAGTCACAAAATTAGGTAGGAGACGGCCAAATCCCTTTGGGGCAGATTTGGACCTTAAAACTAGTAGTTTGGATCATTGGTTTGGACTCCAATTGGGCTCCATTTCAAACACCCCCATTTGGACCCCTTTTAAGCTCATTTTGGGCTCTTATGGGTACCCTTTTGCTAGATTTCAAGGGCCGAGTTCGGGACTCAATCTTCCTCCTCTTGGACTTCAATTTGGGCCACCAAATAATTGTACAACTTGTATAATTTATCTCCTTTGGTCTTTAGCTCGTCCTCCACAATTAAAGGCTTCTTTATTTGCACTTGAAGTCTAATGGCCTTATTTTGCAGCTCTTTAGCTTGACATATTGTTAAAGGCCATCTTTGAGATTCCAAAGCTTCATCCTTGTCCTTGAATAGAGTTGAGCTTCCTAGGATGCTATCAACTTCTCAACCCTCCAAACCTTCAACTTTCCAACTTTTGCTAATTCAAGCCAAAACGACCTACGGACCTACAAATCAATATCCGAACATACGCTTAAGTCAAAATTATCATACGAAGCTATTGAAACAATCAAAACTCCATTCCGGAGTTGTTTACCCAAAAGTTAAACTCCGTTAAACTCTTTCAACTTAAGCCTTCAACCTTGGGACTAAGTGTCCCATTTAACTCCGAAATATCCCCGGAAACAAACCAACCACCCCGGAAAGTCACATAACCATAATTAAACATAGAAGAAGCAATAAATGGAGGAATGGGACTACAATACTCAAAATAACTGGTCGAGTCATTACATTCTCCCCCTTTTAAACGAACGTTCGTCCTCGAACGAGTCTAAAATCATACCTGGAGTCTCAAATAGGTGTGGATAGCTGCTCCGCATCTCCCGATCGGTCTCCCAAGTAGCCTCCTCGACTGGCTGGCCTCTCCACTGAACTTTCACTGAAGCTATATTCCTTTATATCAACTTTCGAACCTGCCGATCCAAAATGTCCACCGGCTCCACATCATAAGTCAAATCTCCATCTAACTGAACTGTGCTGAAGTCCAAAACATGTGACAGATCACCATAATACTTCCGGAGCATGAAAACATAAAACACTGGGTGAACACCTGATAGACTAGGTGGTAATGCAAGCTTGTAGGCCACCTCTCCATTCCTCTCAAGCACCTCAAAGGGGCGATACTTGCCCTTCTTCCCGAAGCTCATCACACCCTTCATGGGCGATACTCTGAGCAATACCTTCTCTCCTACCATATATTTAACATCACGAACCTTTCAATCGGTGTAACTCTTCTGTCTAGACTGTGCCGTGCGAAGCCAATCCTGAATCAACTCGACCTTTTCCAAGGCATCCTGAACCAGATCCGTGCCTACAACCTAGCCTCCCCAGGCTCAAATCACCCAGCTGGAGACCGACACCACTCATATAAGGCTTCAGTAGGAGCTATCTGAATACTCATTGGTAGCTGTTTTTATAGGAAAGCTTAGCAAGCGGTAGAAACTGATCTCAAGAACCCCCAAAATCCATAACACAAGCGCGTAGCATATCCTCCAAAATCTGAATGGTTTGCTCGGACTGTTCGTCCATCTGGGGTGGAATGCTATACTCAACTCAACCTGTGTGCCCAACTCTCACTGCACTGCTCTCCAAAACTGTAATGTGAACTGCGTGCCTCGATAAAAATAATGGACACCAGCACACCGTGAAGGCGAATAATCTCGCGGATATAGATCTTAGCCAACCACTCTAAAGAATACGTAGTCACAACCGGAATGAAATGTGCGGACTTAGTCAATCGGTCCATAATCACCCAAATAGCATCGAATTTCTTCAAAGTCTGTGGGAGCCCAACAACGAAGTCCGTGGTAACCTGCTCTTATTTTCACTCAGGAATCTCAAGTCAATAAAGCAAACCACCCGACCTCTAATGCTCGCACTTCACCTGCTGACAGTTCAATCATCGAGCCGCATACTCCACTATATCTTTCTTCATTCTCCTCCACCAATAGTGCTGCCTCAAGTCTTGATACTTCTTTGCGACACCCAAATGAATGGAATACCGCGAACTGTGGGCCTCCTCAAGAATCAACTCATGTAACCCATCTGCATTGGGCACACAAATCCGACCCTGCATCTGCAGCACCCCATCATCTCCAACAGAAACCTCCTTGGCATCAATGTGCTGTACCGTGTCTTTAAGGACAAGCTAAAGGGGGTCGTCATATTGACGCTCTCTATGCGTTCATATAAAGAAGACCGAGAAACCACACAAGCTGGAACTCAACTAGGCTATAAAACATCTAACCTCACGAACTGATTGGCTAGGGCCTGAACATCTGATGCTAGCAGTCTCTCATGTCACGACCCAAAACCACATGACTGGCACCCAGCACACTACCCGACCCGAGCGAACCAAACCATATGAAGCACCCAAATCATATGCATGAAAACAATTCAACTATGGAAGCTCCTGGAAAATCATATACATTTTCAAATTAAATGATAAAATATTTTTCAATTCGAAATCACACATGATGCCTTTCATGATAATAACAATGAGACTAAGTAAAATAAATATATTTTCATGTATGTCGTGTAAAACCCCGTTGCTACAACCTTTTACAACTATCTATGGAGTCTCTATACCAAAGAATAGAATCAAACACTTGGGCTAATACCCAACTAGCATAAATTAAGAAAACAACATGATATCTACCACGAAATAGGAGTGGTGCCTCACCATATACCTAAGGAAGAGCGTCATCCTAGCCCTGACCGCATGCCACGTATCACACATCATCCTGAAATATGTAAAGTAAGCGGGGCCCTGGAGGGGGCCCCTAAGGGCTGAGTACACCACAACGGTACTCAATAAGTGTCATAGACTCTCTCTAACTTAAGTTCTTGGGACAAAATTTATAAAAATAATGCACCAGTATTTTATCAATGCATGATCCTTATCATTTTAAATAAAAAACAAGTGAAATATAACCCACAATATAAACTTTTAAAATATTTATGCTAATCCAAGATTTTAATAAAATCATACAAAATTATTCCATTTTCTTAAAGTCATTGAAATCACTTTCGGCTCCTTAGGCCTAAACAAAAAAAAATCATCCTTACCTTTCACTGGGAGTACTATACCATCACCGACACAAGAAGGTCAACTAGGTTATGTACCTAGCAACAAGTATCATATACCCTACTTGCTCAGGTTCTCTCATCGTAGTGCCGTACAAATCGACTCAGCCATGGTAGTAATAGCACAAAATAGTACTCTCTCGAGGGAGAGCACTCTGCCATAGTCTATAACACAAAGTGGCCATCTACTACATTGGCACGTGTAGTTTCATGATGATGAACACTAAACATCCAAAGTCAATCTCGGCGAACACAAGTAACTCCCAAAACATTTGATACTTCAAAAATAGATTCATAGCATAGTAGCCTCAAAGGATCTATTTTTTTATCAAATCATAGCATTAATAGAAAATCTAAACCATTTGAAAAAAATTTAAATAAACAATCTTTTACATGTTAAAGCTTTTAGCAATTTAACATCAATCTTTAAAAGATACCACAAGTGCTATTCTATTTATCAATTTTCAACAGAAATACTTTCCATGAAAACTTATATTTAGCACTCAAATATGTATACTCTTATCAATACGTAAGTTTTGATAAAAACGTATAATAGTTACCTTAAGTGTCATTTTGCCAACAAGATTTAAAATAAAATTTTATAAAATGATATGACATTACATATGCAACATAATATTTTAGTACATGGAGACATCCGTACTTGTTTGTCCCCATAAGCATGAAAGCACATTTATAAACAACTTACCCATTAACTCAAAACATGCTTTTAGAGAAGATCCCTCAAGAAGAGTAAGTTTTAATCAACTTACCTTGCTTTCGCTTTATTAACATTCACAAGCTTTAAATCCTCTTCCCAGTTCACTCCTCCTCCAAGCTCGGATGCTGACCCGAACTCTATGGCACTACTTCACTACCAGCCTTTGGTAATGTGATCATAACGTTTTGTAGGAATGTCCAAATGACGAACGGTTTGAAGCGTTAGAAACTAGACTCAAATATATTGCATTTGGTAGGTCATATAACATTTTGTATCATGAGAGTTATGCTCATTTGAAGTTAGGTCTTGATATGCTCATCCAAAATTAGGTCTTGCGCGTATTCATTTGGAACTTTAGTCTATCATGAAATTTTCAACTTGACTTGTCCCAAGGGCTCTCCTTAGGCTTTATATCAATTCAAATATACCTCGTACACTTGTTATTATATACAATTAATATCCATCATATTAATAGTCCTCGTATGCACACAAAATAATGTAATTAGCACACATCAACTTTCTTAATAGCGCTTAGGCACTTCGAAATTTTTTCGGGGTGCTACTTTCTCCCCCACTTAAGAACATTCTTCCTCGAATGTTTTACAAGTTATTTCTAAGCATATAGTTACCATCCTTTTATCTCTAACCATTATTCATAGGCAGTTACGACCTTATATATGTGTTATACTTTCTTTCCAAAATCCCAACTTACTTATGGCTCTCAAAATTTGGCTATCTTTACAAATTCTTAAAAATTTTGGCAGAGTTTCCCTTGTAACTGGGACTGTCCAAAAATTTTAACATGTCCAGAATAATCCCCCACATGGGCACCAACAACAATATCGCTCAACAACCAACAATACACAATATAATGTACCATATTGACCCTACTCGGCTGTACATATAACATAAGTGCATCAAATGTAAATCTTTAAAACTTTTAACATGTAACATACATGAATACCATTCAATATCAACAATAGTTACTAAATTGTTCTCATATTACTACTGTACATGCCTTCATTTCCTTTAGTCATGCATACGTCAAGTGGTACTTGAAAAGTATCTTCAAATAAACCAAAAATCTCTTTGTGATTGGACTTTCTTAATAATTATTTTTGAGATAAAGAATAACTGATTTTCATGCTCCCTTAATTTCTTAGCTTGCTCAAAGCAATATCTCATAGTTAATGAGATCGAAGTTATATTGCCCACTTAGTACCTGCAAAATTTGTTCGTTCCAACCCGTAGTCTTGAAATTTTTCCATAAACAATACTTTCAAATAAATATATTTCCTTTCACGATTCTTGTTTCCATACATGATTATTTTTCACTTAGGACTCTTGATGTCCTATAATTGTTAAAATTATTCTGGAATGTTCTTCTGTTTCTTCCAAAGACTAATAAGATATTTATCCTAGATTCATCCATCATATAACAATTAATATCCCTACTTTCACTCGTGACTTTAGAATTCCCGAAGATCCCAACTTGATAACTATTATCGCTCACAAATTTGCTAAATGAAAAATATTCATCCCAGTTTCATTCATTTTACGATACTACTCGGCCATCCGTTCTCGAGTACCAGGGTTTAAGTTTCCATTTCTTAACTTTAATCAACTCCTTAACTCTATTGAGTTTCTTGTGATATTTCTCTAACAAATATTTGTGATTTTATCTACTTATGGGTGCACCATAGATATACAACTATAGCCCGTAAGCTTCCAACACTCGCGTATCAATGCTATCACGATGACACTTACACCTTTCAAGATTAGTGCTCTTTCTTAAACTCATGCTTTTTACTGTCATACTTCATTTTTTGTATACAAGAGTCATTTCTCATTTAAGAATAAGCATTGCATTACTCCTTTCTATTTTATTCCGTGCAAAGTGTGCACATATTAAAAGGACTCCCTTATTCCATAAAATTTCACGTATAATTCAAAGTACTCCCTCGTTCCTTCCAACACTTGCATTTAATTCAAATCACACATGCCTCTAAGTTGTAAGAAAACATTTGAGGTGCCCATTAAATATGTTGTCACACCTCTTTTTTCACACACAAACTGTAACGACCCGACTGGTCATTTTTCTTTCTAGAACCCCGTTCCCCTAAATATGACTTCCCGTACTTGCTTTTTTACTGATTTATGACTTGCGGGGATAGTTGGTTCGGGATTTGAAAGAGTTTGGGTTGAAATAGGAACACTTGGTTCCTTAAGGTTGGCTTAAAAGGCTAAGTTTGACTTTGGTCAACATTTTGAGTAAACAATCTCGGAATCGGGATTTGACAGTTCCAATAGGTTCGGATGATGATTTTGGACTTGGGCGTATGTTTGGATTGGGTTTTGGATGACCCGGGAGCGTTTTGGCGCCCAATAGTGAAAGTTGGTTCTTGAAGGTTTTAGAAGTCCTTTAAAATTTGGTTTGGAGTGGGTTTTGATGATATCGAGGTCCAAACGGAATTCCGAGACTGGGAATAGTTTTGTGCTGTCATTTAAAACTTGCACGCAAAATTTGGTATCATTCCGAGTAGTCTAAGTATGTTTCGGCGCATTGGAAGTAAATTGAAGAACTTGAAGTTCTTACGTTTGATTCAATTGGTTTTAGGGTGTGATTCTTGGTTTTAATGTTGTTTCAGGCATTCCGTGAGTTCGAGCGAGTCCGTTTTGTGATTCCAAACTTGTTGGTATGTTCGGGCGGGGCCCCGGGGACCTCGAGTGCCAATCAGACGAGGCTCGAACTAAGTTGAGAATTTGGAACTACAGCTGAGTGCACCAGATCTGTCATAATCGCACCTGCGGTTGGCCAACTGTAGGTGCGAGCCAAGCCCCCGCAGATACGATCCCAGGATGGCTAGCCAGGTTCCGCAGATGCGTCTCTTTCTACACAGAAGCGGGACCGTAGAAGCGGGAGACCTTCCGCAAATGTGGCCCCAGCCAGCCCAGCCAATTCCGCAGAAGCGGACATTTGGTCCGCAGAAGCGAATCCGCTGGTGCGGCCAATGCACCACAGGTGCGAAAATCGCAGGGGCAGTGAGGTTCAATTAATACGAGACTTAAGCTATTTTCACTCATTTTCTCTCACTCTTTGGGCGATTATTAGAGCTTCTTGAGAGGGATTCCCACCTAAATTTTGGAGGTAAGTAATTTCTACCTATTATGAGTTTAATACTTAGATTATGGGTAGATTAACATGTGGAAATTAGTGAAAAATAAGAGTTGGGAGGAAGACCTAGATATTTGATAAAAATGAGATTTAACCACGAAATTTGTTATAGAATTTAGTAAAAATCATATATTTATGTTCCTAAGGTTATGGGTAACGTCTTTCTTTGAAAATCTCTGGAATCCGAGCATGTGGGCCCGGGAGTGAATTTTAGGAATCTTGCAATTTAAGGTGGGTAATCACTTAAATGGTGGAATTATGAACTTTTGAGCATAGATTGATTAGTTTATGACTTGTTTGACTAGCTTCGAGTTGTTTGGCGTCAAATTTGGAGGTTTGAGAGCGTTCTTGAATTGGGAAGTAGGATTTGAGACGAGGTAAGTCTCCTTTCTAACCTTATAAGAGGGAATTAACCCCATAGGCAAGTTAAATAAATGTTTGTACCTAATTGTGGGGGCTACGTACGTACAAGGTGATGTGAGTCCGTACGTAGCTACTATTATGTTATTGTCCGGGTAGTTTAGGACCCGTATCATGCTATACTTGGAATGTTTGTGCCCTTACTTGCTAATATAATCACTTAGTCATGATAGAAATTGATATAAGAATTGTATAAGGTTAAATTCACTTACTTGAAGGTTTGTATGAGATACTTGACTGTAAATGAGAAACTTGTGCTTTCTTGAAAATAATTGTTATTTGTGGATCGGGCCGAGCGCCTCGGTAGTAAATAAATGCATCTATGGTTCGCGCCGTTCGACCCTCCGGCAGTGTACAATTTAATATTATGTTAGATCTGGCCGTACGACCTCGGCATAATTGTGCATGTTAATTATTTGGAACTCTCTGTGATTTATACTGCTTAAATGCCTTGAAATGTAAGTGGTTAAATGATATGACCAAAATTGAAAATTTAAATTTATGAAAGAAGTACTTATCTCTTCCCTTTATTGAACTGTCAGAATTATTCATGATATCTATACGTAGCATAACACTTTAATCACATTATTATTGGCCTTAGTAAGTGTCAAGCCGACCCCTCGTCACTACTTTTTCGAGGTTAGGCGGGAATACTTACTGGTACATATTTTTTATGTACTCATACTATGCTTTTGTACTTAATTGTACAGGATCTGAGGCTGGTGCATCTAGTTACCCGCCCGGCCACATACCTGATCTTGGACCAAGACTGCACGGTGATTTGCCCCCTTCTGAGCCATTCAGCAACATGCCAGAGTTTCTCTTTTGTTTATATCTGTCTATTCTGTTTCAGACAGTAGGATAGTCATCTTTTGTATATTCTACTAGTTGCCCACACACTTGTGACACCAGATCTTGGCACGTGTTAGTAGACTTTGATTTTTGGATTGTAATTCAATAGTTATAACTGCTTTTAGATGTTTCCGTTGTTTGCCTTCAAAATCCTTTATTTATCAAATGCTTTAAATGTAAGTAAAGCTAAAAGTTGGAATTGCTTAATAAACAATAAACAAAAATGGGAAATCACTAAGTTGTTCACTGTTGGCTTGTCCAGCAATGGTGCTAGACGCCGTCACGACCTGACATGGAATTGGGTCGTGACAACATGGTATCAGAGCACTAGGTTCACGTAGGTCTCACAAGTTATGGGCAGGCCTAGTAGAGTCTTGCGGATCAGTGCGGAGACATCCGTACTTATTTTCGAGAGGCTATGGGGTGTTAGGAAACTACTCATTATTCATATCCTATCGTGAAATTGATGGTATACTAAATTTTCTTCTTTTATTCTCTCACAGATGCTGAAGACGAGTATGGCGGATGTTCCAGACCCGGGAGGAGTTGCTCCCCCCGTTGCTAGAGGCTGAGGCAGAGGCCAGGGGAGGGCACCGGCCCGAGGTAGGGGATGAGGGCATCCCAAAGCTGACCCAGTAGCACCACCAGCGTTACAGGCCATCAGGATCTGTTATCTGGGCAGCAGATCACCACACCGAGGGGCTGTTTCGAGTGCGGAGATCTCGGTCACATGAGGAAATTCTGTCTCAGGCTTCGGGGCCAACAACCTATGATTTTAGCACCGGCTGTCCGGCCACCCAGAGGCGGAGGGCAGGCTTGTAGGGGCCGTCCTAGAGGTGGAGGCCAGGCAGGGGGAGGCCAGTCAGCTACTGTTCAGTCAGGCGGGGGCCAGCCCGCCGACACTCCAGCTAGATTCTATGCTTTTCCGGCCAGACCAGATGCATTAGCCTCAGATGCCGTGATCACATGTATTATTTCTGTATGTGGTAGGGATGCTTCGGTATTATTTGATCCAGGGTCTACCTATTCATATGTGTCATCTCTGTTTGCTCATTTTTTGGATATTCCTCATGAGTCCTTGGATACTCCTGTTTATGTGTCCACTCCTATGGGCAATTCTGTGGTTATGAATCGGATCTACCGGTCCTGTGTGGTCACATTCTATGTTTACGAGACAAGGGTGGACCTTCTGTTGCTTAATATGATCGACTTTGAGGTCATCCTGGGCATGGACTGGTTATCCCCATATCACGCCATCCTTGATTGTCATGACAAGACTATTACCTTAGCGATGCCAGAAATACCGAGATTAGAGTGGAAGGGTTCCTTGGTTAGTACGGCTAGTCGGGTCATCTCTTTTCTAAAGGCTCGACATATGGTCGAGAAGGGTTGTTTGGCTTATATAGCTTATGTTCGGGACACCACCGCAGAGTCTCCGATGATTGATTCAGTGCTAATAGTCCGGGAGTTTGCCAATGTATTTCCTTCTGACCTTCCAGGCATGCCGCCAGATCGTGATATTGATTTCTATATTGATTTGGCTCCAGGTAACTAGCCTATATCTATCCCACCGTACCTTATGGCTCCGAAAGAGTTGAAGGAGCTGAAGGAGCAGCTTGAGGAGTTATTAGCAAAGGGGTTTGTCAGACCAAGTGTATCACCTTGGGGTGCACCAGTGTTATTTGTGAAGAAGAAAGATGGGACTATGTGGATGTGCATTGATTACCGCTAGTTTAACAAGGTTACCATCAAGAACAAGTACCCGCTGCCGTGTATCGATGATTTGTTTGACCAGTTGTAGGGTGCTAGGGTGTTTTCTAAGATCAACTTGAGATCGAGGTACCATCAGTTGAAGATTCGGGACTCAGATGTTTCGAAGATTGCCTTCCGTACCAGATATGGTCATTATGAGTTCTAGTAATGTCCTTCGGCTTGACTAATGCCCCAGCGGCATTCATGGATTTTATGAACATAGTGTTTAGGCCTTATATTGATTCCTTTGTTATTGTCTTCATTGATGATATCTTGATTTACTCACGTAGCCTGGGGGAGCACGAGCAGCATTTGAGAGTGGTACTTCAGACATTGCGAGAGCAGTAGCTGTATGCTAAGTTCTCCAAATGTGAGTTTTGGCTAGAGTCTGTGGCATTCATGGGGCATGTTGTATCAGGAGAGGGTATTAAAGTAGATCCCAAGAAGATTGAGGCAGTTCAAAGTTGGCCTCGTCCCACTTCGGCGACTGAGATAGGGGATTTCTTGGGGTTAGCTGGCTATTATCGCCGGTTTGTGGAGGGCTTTTCATCCATTGCAGCACCTTTGACTAGATTGATCCAGAAGGGTGCTCCGTTCCGTTGGTCCGATGATTGTGAGGTGAGCTTCAAGAAGCTCAAGACAGCTTTGACTACAGCATTGGTTCTAGTGTTGCCTTCCGGCTCGGGGATGTATACGGTATATTGCGATGCTTCACGCGTTGGCTTGGGTTGTGTATTGATGCAGGAGGGGCGAGTTATTGCATATGCTTCTCGTCAGCTGAAGATTCATGAGAAGAATTACCCTGTGCACGATCTAGAGTTAGCCACGATTATTCATGCTCTTAAGATATGGAGGCATTATTTGTATGGGGTGTCATGTGAGGTTTATACTGATCATCGCAGCTTACAGTATTTGTTCAAGCAAAGGGATCTCAATTTGAGGCAGCGTAGATGGCTCGAGTTACTGAAGGATTATGACATCACCATTCTTTATCATCCGAAAAAGGCAAATGTGGTCGCGGATGCCTTAAGCAGGAAGACAGAGAGTATGGGTAGCTTGGCATTTATTTTAGTGGAGGAGAGGCCACTAGCTTTGGACATTCAGTCCTTGGCTAACAGACTTGTGAGGTTGGATATTTCAGAGCCCAGCCGATTTATTGCATGTGTTGTTGCTCAATCTTCATTATTGGGGCAGATCAAGGCCCGACAGTTTAATGATCCACACTTGGCAGTTCTTAGAGAGATGGTACTATATGGTGGTGCCAAAGAAGTTTCTATTGGCGGGGATGTTGTTCTGCGACTCCAGGGTCATCTATGTGTTCCTAATGTTGATGGCTTGAGGGAAAGGATTCTAGAGGAGGCACACAATTCTCGGTATTCTATTCATCCAAGTGCTACGAAGATGTACCGTGACCTGAGAGAGCATTATTGGTGGCGGCGGATGAAGAAAGACATAGTGGAGTATGTAGCTAGGTGTCTAAATTGCCAGCAGGTCAAGTATGAGCACCAAAGGCCAGGTAGCCTACTTCAACAGATGACTATACCTGAGTGGAAATGGGAGCGCATCACTATGGACTTCGTAGTTGGATTGCCGTGGACCTTGCGGAAGTTTGATGCAGTTTGGGTCATTGTCGACAGATTGGCCAAGTCAGCACACTTCATTTCGGTTGTGACTACATATACTTCAGAGAAATTGGCCCAGATTTATATTAGGGAGATAGTTCGGTGGCACGGTGTGCCTGTTTCCATCATATCAGATAGAGGCCCTCAGTTCACTTCACATTTCTGGAGAGCCGTACAGAGTGAGTTGGGGACCCGTGTAGAGCTCAGCACAACATTTCATCCACAGACCGATGGGCAGTCAGAGCGAGCAATTCAGATATTGGAAGACATGCTGAGAGCATGTGCGATTAACTTTGGGGGATAGTGGGATCAGTTTTTGCCTTTGGCTGAGTTTGCTTACAATAACAGTTATCAGTCCAGCATCGAGATGGCCCTATTTGAGGCTTTATATGGTCGGCAATGTCGTTCTCCCATCGGGTGGTTTGAGCCCGACGGGGCTAGGTTATATGGTACTGATCTGGTGAATGATGCCTTGAAAAAGGTAAAGTTGATTCAGGAGTGACTTCGCACAGCACAGTCCAGACAGAAGAGTTACGCGGATCAGAAGGCGTGTGATGTATCATTTATGGTAGGCGAGAAGGTTCTCTTGAAAGTCTCACCGATGAAGGGTATTATGAGATTAAGAAAGAAGGGCAAGTTGAGAACAAGGTTTATAGGCCCATTTGAGGTGTTGAGGCGAGTTGGGGAGGTTGCTTATGAGCTTAATTTACCTCCCAGCCTATCAGGGGTTCATTCAGTTTTTCACGTGTCTATGCTCCGTAGGTATCATGCCGACCTGTCACATGTATTAGACTTCGGCACTATTCAGCTAGATGAGAGCTTGGGTTATGAGGAGGAGCCAATTGCTATTGTTGCTAGGCAGGATCGCCAGTTGAGGTCCAAGAGAATTTTCACGGTAAAGGTTTAGTGGAGGGGCCAACCAGTCGAGGAGGCGACCTGGGAGTCCGAGCAGGACGTGTGGAGCAGATATCCACACTTATTCAGCACTTCAGG
Source organism: Nicotiana tabacum (assembly GCF_000715075.1). NCBI lineage: Eukaryota > Viridiplantae > Streptophyta > Magnoliopsida > Solanales > Solanaceae > Nicotiana > Nicotiana tabacum. The sequence continues at coordinate 65,387,711 of NC_134092.1, forward strand.
TATGAATCTAAACCCGTTCGAGGACGAACATTTTTTTAAGAGGTGGAGAATGAAACGACTAGACCGGTCATTTTGCTTTATAGAACACTATTCCCCTAAATAAGACTTCCCGTACTTGCTTTTACTGATTTATGACTTGTGGGGATGGTTGGTTCGGGATTTGGAAGAGTTTGGGTTGAAATCGGAACACTTGGTTCCTTAAGGTTGGCTTTAAAGGCCAAGTTTGACTTTAGTCAATATTTTGAGTAAACGACCTCGGAATCAGGATTTAACGGTTCCAATAGCTTTGTATGATGATTTCAGACTTGGGCGTATGTTCAGATCGAGTTTTGGATGACCCGGGAGCGTTTTGGCGCCCAATAGTGAAAGTTGGTTCTTGAAGGTTTTAGAAGTCCTTTAAAATTTGGTTTGGAGCGGGTTTTGGTAATATCAAGGTCCAAATGAAATTTCGAGACCGGGAATAGTTCTGTGGTGTAATTTAAGACTTGCACGCAAAATTTAGTATCATTCCGAGTAGTATAAGTATGTTTTGGCGCATTGGAAGTAAATTGAAGAACTTGAAGTTCTTAAGTTTGATTCAATTGGTTTTAGGGTGTGATTCTTGGTTTTAATGTTGTTTCGGGCATTCCGTGAGTTCAAGCGAGTCCGTTTTGTGATTCCAAACTTGTTGGTATGTTCGGGCGAGGCCCCGGGAGCCCCGAGTGCCAATCGGATGAGGCTCGGACTAAGTTAAGAATTTGGAACTACAGCTGAGTGCACCAAATCTGTCATAACCACACCTGCGGTTGGCCAGCCGCAGGTGCGAGCCAAGCCCTTGCAGATGCGATCCCAGGATTACCAGCCAGGTTCCACAGATGTGGCTCTTTCTACGCAGAAGCGGGACCGCAGAAGCGGAAGACCTTCCGCAGATGCGTCCCCAGCCGGCCCAACCAATTCCGCAGAATCGGACATCTGATCCGCAGAAGCGAATCCGCTGGTGCGGCCAATGTACCGCAGGTGCAAAAATCCCAGGTACTGTGAGGTTCAATTAATACGAGACTTAAGCCATTTTCACTCATTTTCTCTCACTCTTTAAGCGATTATTGGAGCTTCTTGAGAGGGATTCCCACCTAGCTTTTGGAGGTAAGTAATTTCTACCTATTATGAGTTTAATACTTAGATTATGGGTAGATTAACATGTGGAAATTAGTGAAAAATAAGGTTTTAGAGGAAGACCTAGGTTTTTAATAAAAACGATATTTAACCACAAAATTTGTTATAGAATTTAGTAAAAATCATATATTTATGTTCCTAAGGTTATGGGTAACGACTTTCTTTGAAAATCTCCAAAATTCGAGCATGTGGGCCCGGGGGTGAATTTTAGGAATCTTGTAATTTAGGGTGAGTAATCACTTAAATGGTGGAATTATAAACTTTTGAGCATAGATTGATTAGTTTATGTCATGTTTGACTAGCTTCGAGTCGTTTGGCATCAAATTTGGAGGTTTGAGCGTGTTCTTGAATTGGGAAGTAGGCTTTGAAGCGAGGTAAGTCTCCTTTCTAACCTTGTAAGAGGGAATTAGCCCCATAAGTGAGTTAAATAAATGCTTGAACCTAATTATGGGGGCTACGTACGTATGAGGTGACGAGAGTCCGTACGTAGCTACTATTATGCTATTGTCCGTGTAGTTTAGGACCCGTATCATGCTATACTTGGAATGTTTGTGCCCTTACTTGCTAATATAATCACTTAGTCATGATAGAAATTGATAAAAGAATTGTATAAGGTTAAATTCACTTACTTGAAGGTTTGTATGAGATATTTGACTGTAAATGAGAAACTTGTGCTTTCTTGAAAATAATTGTTATTTGTGGACCGGGCCGAGCACCTCAGTAGTATATAGATGCATCTATGGTTCGCGCCGTTCGACCCTCCGGCAGTGTACAATTTAATATTATATTGGATCTGGCCGTACGACCTCGGCATAATTTCGCATGTTAATTATTTGGAACTCTCCGTGATTTATACTGCTTAAATGCCTTGAAATGTAAGTGGTTAAATGATATGACCGAAATTGAAAATTTAAATTTATGAAAGAAGTACTTATCTCTTCCCTTTGTTGAACTGACAGAATTATTCATGATATCTATACTTAGCATAACACTTTAATCACATTATTATTGGCCTTAGTAAGTGTCAAGCCGACACCTCATCACTACTTTTTCGAGGTTAGGCGGGAATACTTACTGGGTACATATTGTTTATGTACTCATACTACGCTTCTGTACTTAATTGTACATGATCTGAGGCTGGTGCATCTAGTTACCCGCCTGGCGCACATACCTGATCTTGGACCGAGACTTCACGGTGAGCTGCCCCCTTCTGAGCCATTCAACAGCATGCCGGAGTTTCTCTTTTGTTTATATCTGTCTATTCTATTTCAGACAGTAGGATAGTCATCTTTTGTATATTCTATTAGTTGCCCACACACTTGTGACACCAGATCTTGGCGCGTGTTAGTAGACTTTGATTTTTGGATTGTAATTCAATAGTTATAACTACTTTTAGATGTTTTCGTTTGTTTGCCTTAAAAATCCTTTATTTATCAAGTACTTTAAATGTAAGTAAAGCTAAATGTTGGAATTGCTTAATAAACAAAAATTGGAAATCACTAAGTTGTTCACAGTTGGCTTGTCCAGCAATGGTGCTGGACGCCATCACGACCTGACATGGAATTGGGTCGTGACACAAACCTATTATGAGGCTGAGTTAAAAGAGTTTTTCCAATTAAAGTGACGTTTTGAAAAGGGATTATTTATTATTTGGAGTCGCCACTTGGAATTGAGTTTTGGTGTTCCAAGTCACCTTTTATTTGAATCCCTTATCAAAGGGAAGCTTTGACTCTTTATTTATGGTCTACGAAAACAAAGACTGATTAAGGAATTCTGTTGACCGAGGGGAAGGTGTAAGGCATCCCTCGAGTCACGTGATTCTAGCACATCGCTTTTATTGACTAACGTAAGGCTTAAATCAATTCTTGGCTATGCTTGTATATTACTGGTTGTGATGTTTCTATTATCGCTTAATTAATTATTGTATTTTATTAATTATTTTGACCTAGATGCGGTACACACACAAGTTACTTCTTTGAAATTAGATGTTAAACCAAGTTACAGAATGTACACATGGTTAAACATAATTATTATAAATTTAAAGGTATCAACACGCGGGACTGTGTACATGATCCTTTTATTATTTGAGACTAGTGGCACTCTGAGATGCTACTAGAGAATGTCGTACCCTATGTTAGCAATAAGAAATACAACCAGGGGATGTAGTACCCTGCGTTGAAGATAGGATATTGATTCCCTATAATAAAACTAAAAATAACATGATTACATGTATATTGGAAGAAAATCGAGGATTTGAGAACTTCACTTAGTGGTGTACTTCTTTCCACGAACTGTTTCCTTAAATTATTCTGTTCCTGTTCTGAACAAAGAAGGATTTGTTAGTTTTAAAATGGCAGTCAGTTTGTGGCTTTGATTTCTTGGGTGACTTAACCTTGAGTCCATTACACTTGTTAGAAAAACTGACTCCGTCGATGGTCGTACAAATTGCCGAAAGATTCTGTCTTTACTTTCTGGAGATCTTCTTTCTCAACATCAAAACCTGGCTATTTTGTGCCTATCACCATTTGTGTTTATGGTGCAAACAACCTTGCTCCCAAAAGAACTTTTAACCGAGTAAGTTTTGTTGACCCTTGAAATATTGTTCAGTCCTTCAAGCCTTTTGCTCATCAGGGAAAATCAAAGATGGCTTTATGCCTTTAGCCATACTGTTTATGCCCAGAAATGTTTGCTTCATATAACGGAGAAACTGTAACCAATTTTGCGGCCTTTTCTTTGCTTTGCTTTGACAAAATTAGACTGAAAAGAACTCTAAAGATAATGCGAAAGAAAACAAGAAGGTGAACTAATAGGTATTACAACTTAATCAATAAGTGTCCCTTTCAGAGAAAAATAAAAAAAGACTTATCTGGAGGAATATGCTGACTTCAATGAACATGACATGCACTTTGGACTGGATGCCTGATCCGTCTGAACCATCTAATTCTCAAAATCTGTTGTAAACTTCACTTTGAAACTGAGTTCTTTGTCTTAACCATGCTTGTGCCGAGATATATGAAGACCTAAATCGATCAATGATGCCCTTTGTGGGTTTTCACCAACTGACCTTTCTCATTTGTCTTTCTCTCAACTCACCATTGCCTTATAGTGCCTGTGAAGGTTTTCACCAATAAGGCTCTTTCATTTTATTTTTCTCTCTTTACAATGGCTGAGGCATCACCGTAGTATACCGACTTAGCATCCTCGAAAGCTGATCAAAAGGTCTTAACGAGAAAAGGTAAAAAGAACTATTCAACTGAATTATAACTTTTCGAACCATTTTGATGGAATAACCGTCGAAAAATAAATAAAATCATGCCCCAGTTTCTTTGATAACTGGAGAAATGTGGATTTTTATTTTGGTGTGACCGAACCCCAAAATGAGGCCGCTTACGTATCCTTTCGGAATCAGGTCGGACGTAGTTCAATTAACATGAAGTTGTTTTGACGATTTTTTTTATTTAATTTTTTCTTTTTTTTTGATTAAGTACATTGGTTCCAAAAGAGGGGAAATCAAAGAAATATAAACAAGGCTTCAAAGGGCTAACTAGGGTTGACCAGTGTTTGAGTAGCGAGAATGATAGCCTTTCATCATCCCAACGTGAGAATGCTAAGTATAAAAATGCCCCAACAGAGGCATGTTAGACATAGTATCTCTTGACTGTATATGCATTGACGGATATATCTGTCACCTTTCCTTCTATATCTGCCAAGGGTAGAGCTCCTTTTGACAATACTTTTTTGATTAGGTAAGGACCTTGCCAGTTCGGGGCGAACTTTCCTTTTGCTTCTTCCTGGTGTGGAAAGATAAATTTCAAAATAAGTTTCCCTACCTTGAATTGTCTTGGTCGCATTTTTTTTATTCTAAGCGCGTGCCATTCTTTGTTGGTATAACAGACCAAAACAAACAGCTGCCAAACGCTTTTCATCAATCAAACTCAACTGTTCCAATCGGGACTTGACCCAGTCAGTGTCCTCGATCCCTACCTCAACAATGATTCGGAGAGAGGGAATCTCAACTTCAGCAGGTATGACCGCTTCAGTGCCATAAACCAACAAGTAGGGCGTTGCGCCAACTGATGTACGGACAGTTGTCCGGTATCTTAAAAGTGCAAAAGGCAGTTTCTTATGCCATTGTCTAGACCCTTGGACCATCTTCCTAAGAATCTTCTTGATATTCTTATTCGCAGTTTCAACAGATCCATTATCCTTGGGACGATAAGGAGTAGAATTGCGATGCTCAATTTTAAATTGTTCACATACCTTCTTCATCAGATGACTATTCAAATTAGCAGCATTATCTATGATAATGGTTTTTGGAATACCGAACCGACAGATGATGTTGGAGTGAACAAAGTCTACTACTGCTTTCTTGGTAACTGCTTTCAATGTAATAGCTTCCACCCATTTGGTGAAGTAATCAATTGCAACCAAGATGAATCTATGCCCATTTGAAGCTTTTGGCTCGATTGGCCCAATGATATCCATTCCCCAAGCAACAAAAGGCCAAGGAGCCGACATAGGATACAACTCTGAAGAAGGCGAGTGAATCAAGTCACTATGAATTTGACATTGGTGGCACTTGCAAATAAAACGAAAGAAATCTCGCTCCATAGTAAGCCAATAATATCCTCCCCAAAGGATTTTCTTTGCTAGAACATATCCATTCATGTGCGGACCACATACTCCTGAATGCACTTCATTCATAATCATTTCATCTTCTTTGGCATCCACACATCTCAACAAATTCAAATCTGGAGTCCTTTTGTATAGGATTTCCTCACTCAAAAAGAAACCATTATAGAGTCGCCTAATAATTCTCTTTTGATCCCTATTAGCATGTTCCAGATATTCTCTTGTTTTTAGATACTGTTTAATATCACGGTACCATGGTTCACTATTTGGTTCTGCTTCAATTGTGTTGCAATAACCATGTTGATCCCGAATTTGAATTTCAAATGGGTCAATGTGAGTATTACCCGGGTATGGAAGCATTGAGGCCAGGGTGGCCAAGGCATCAACTAATTCATTGTGAAACCTGGGAATGCACCAGAATTCGATGGACTTGAACCTTTTGCTAAGATCTTCCACACATTGTCTATATGGAATGAGATTGATGTCTAGAGTCTCCCAATCACCTTGAGCCTGTCGAATAAGCAAATCTGAATCTCCCATCACCAGCATTTCATGCACATTTAGGTTTATTGCCATGTTCAGACCCATGATGCAAGCTTCATATTCTACCGTGTTGTTTGTATAGAAGAAACTAAGTCGCGCCGTGGCAGGGTAATGTTTCCCAATAGGTTATACAAGAATTGCCCCAATCCCTACGCCTTTGATGTTGACAGCCCCATCAAAGTATAGTTTCCAAATTTGACTGTCATCTTGGACTACTTCTTCAACTAAATTAACCTCTTCATCTGGGAAGTATGTGTTCAAAGATTCATACTCATCACCAACCGGGTTTTTTGCCAAATGATCAGCCAAAGATTGTGCCTTCATGGCAGTACGAGTGACATAAACAATATCAAATTCTGTGAGCAAGATTTGCCATTTTGCCAGTCTGCCAGTTGGCACCAGCTTCTGAAATATGTACTTCAAGGGATCCATTCGGGATATGAGGTAAGTTGTATAGGCCAAAAGATAATGCCTAAGCTTCTGGGTGACCCAAGTTAAGGCGCAACATGTCCTTTCCAAAAGAGTGTATTTGGCCTCACAAGTGGTGAACTTTTTGCTCAAATAATATATTGCTTGTTCCTTTTTGCCTGTGGCATCATGTTGACCCATAACACAACCAAATGAACTATCCATTACTGACAGATATAAAAACAGAGGCCGACCAGGTTCCAGCGAGACCAAAACAGAGGGATTTGACAAATATTCCCTGATCTTATCAAAGGCTTCTTGGCACTCATCTGTCCACTTGATAGCGGCGTTCTTTTTCAACAACTTGAAAATAGGCTCACATGTGGTTGTAAGCTGCGCGATGAACCTGTTGATATAGTTCAACCTCCCGAGTAAACTCATGACTTTTGTTTTGTTCTTCGGGGGAGGCAGCTCTCGAATGGTCTTTATCTTGGAGGGATCTAACTCGATGCCTCTTCGACTAACTATAAAACCCAAAAGCTTCCCAGAAGGAACTCCAAATCCACATTTGGCTGGATTGAGTTTGAGATTGTACCTTCGTAGCCTTTTAAAGAACTTTTTCAAGTCTTGCACATGATCAGCTTGTGTTCTGGACTTAATGATCACATCATCAACATACACTTCAATCTCTTTGTGCATCATGTCATGGAATATGGTAGTCATTTATCTAATTTAAGTTGCCCCGACATTCTTCAAACCAAATGGCATGACCCTATAACAATAAGTTCCCCATGGAGTGGTGAAGGCAGTACCCGGCATAACAATCCACAAATAATTGGATCTCATGTTAAGCACAATTGTCAACAAGGATATGAATGTTGGGAAAGGGAAAGTTGTCCTTTGGACTTTCTTTATTTAAATCCCTATAGTCAATACAAACTCTGATTTTCCCATCCTTCTTTGGCACTGGCACAACATTTTCTAACCATGTGGTATATCGGACGACCCTGATCACATTTGCACTTAGTTGCTTCGTGATTTCCTATTTAATCTTATCACTCATTTTTGTCTTAAACTTTCTTTGTTTTTGTTGGATTAGTAGAAAATTAGGGTATGTAGGAACCTTATGAACCACTAAATCGGCACTCAAACCCGACATGTCATCATACGACCAAGCAAATACATCTCTGTACTCGAACAAAACTTGAATTATGGTATCTCTCATCTTTTGTTCAATATGAATGCTTATTTTTGTTTCTCTGGTTTCTTCAGGACTTCCCAGGTTAATTGCCTCAGTTTCATTTAAGTTAGGCTTAGGCTTTTTCTCAAATTGATCCAATTCCCTTTTTATCTCCTTAAAAGCCTCATCTTCATCATACTCAAATTCTTGATTCATTATTTTGAGATTAGACAACTTTTTAAGATCTGGGCATGAATTCTGCATGCATGTCATGTTTTTAAAGTCAGCGTTAATGAAACTGAAAATGATAAGAAATTAAAAAAAATTAGGGAAAGGAAAAGACAGAATTTTTCTATGAAACTGGAACTTCATTTCATTGAATTTGAAAGGATCGAAGGGTTAACATCAAAGCAAAGCAATTAAACTAAAATATCTGGATTATAACCCTTATAATAATCCAAATTCATAAAAAGCAACAAAATAGACTACCAAGACACCTTCCTGATGGGAAGAGGAGTTGCTTTCCAGTTGTTGAGCGAGGTATCTGGACCAATCAACTGGACACTTGCACGGCTAGGGCCTTCACCAACTTGAACCATATTGATCTCATAGAAAATCTCCTTGAGACCCTGGCAAACTTCATCAATGTCATCCTGAGTAGAAAGATTTTGGACTTCTTCAAATTGTGGCTTGACAAAAGAGTAGGCAATGTGAGGGATTGGTTTGGACAAATTCCAACCATTCTTTTTGCGGGCCTTGGCTCTTTCTATGTCAGCTAATGTTGGTTTAAAAACCAAGCCAAAGGTATCTTTCTTCAAAAAAGGAGCAATAGGGTTCACAATTCCCTGCAGAGAGGATCCTAATCTTTTTCCTGGTTCATAGCCATTCCTCAATATCAGCGCAGCTACCATCATGGATGTGGCTGAAATACGAGGATGTAGAATTGGTTTTCCTTCTTCCAATTGGTCAACCTCAATCACCTCAAAAGCTTGATATATGATGGATTCATACCCTTCCTTGGCCTCGATACATGGAAGGGACGGGTCTTTATAGACGAATGAGTCGTCCTCCCCATGAACAACAATTTCTTGCCTGTCATACTCGAATTTGACCATTTGATGTAGGGTGGATGGTACAGCTCTGGCCATATGGACCCACGGCCTTCCCAGAAGAAAATTATAGGAAGTCTCCATATCCAACACTTGAAAGACAATGTTAAAATCAACTAGGCTGATTGTCATGGTGAGTTCGGTTTCCCCAATAGTGTCTCTTCTTGAACCATCAAAAGCTTTGATGCTGACATTATTAGTCCGAATTCTGTTAGTGTCAATGTTCAGTTGTTGTAGAGTAGAAAGAGGGCATACATCTACACTTGAGCCTCCATCAATCATGACTCGTTTTATGTAGTGCCCTTCATATTTGACCATAAGATGCAAAGCTCTATTGTGCCCAGCCCCATCCTCAGGCAAATCATCATCGCTGAAAGTAATTCTATTTACTTCAAAGAATCTTTCAGCCATTTTTTCTAACTGATTCACCGTTGTCTTTTTTGAGACACATGCCTCGTTTAGAGTTTTGATCAACACACGGCGATGCGCTTTTGAGTGCAAAAGTAGAGATAATAAAGATATCTGAGTAGGAGTTTTCCTTAGTTGGTCAATGTTTGAGTAGTCTTGCATTTTCATCTTCTTAAGGAATTCCTCCGCATCTTTTTCTGCCACAGGTTCTTTCACTGGCAAGTGACTTTCCCTGGCTTGCTTAGATTTTCTCAATTCCTCTGGTGAGTAGCACCTTCCAGAGCGGGTCAAGCCCCCCATTTCATCTGTTTCTTCAACTATCTCTTTTCCTTTGTATGTCATGACAGTCTTGTTATAATTCCAGGGAATAGTTTTTGTGTTTGTTACTGGGAGTTGAGCAACATGTCAGATCACGATTGGCTCTGTTATATTTCTCAAACCATTATTCGGAATGATCTTTTGAATGCCCCCAGGGATGTAAAGTTTGGGCCCACCCAATTGTACCTCAACCTTTTTGTGCTTCCAGGGACATAGAGAATCGTTTTTCCCAAACCTGCCAAGTTCAAGCTAGAACTCGCACCTTTCACAATCAACGGTGCCAATTGCGGTGGGCTAACTATCACTTTTGTTTCTTTCCCTATGGTTCCAACAACCATCTCTGTCTTGCCAGACTGCTTATAATCCTGATCATCACAAATCATCCCAATAAAATGTGTATTATTATGAGCTGGGAGTTGATTGTTTGTGATATTAGGAGTATCCTCATTGTTTGTCACCACAATTGCCTTTGCTTCAATCAAATCTTCAATGACTGTTTTTAATGTCCAAGTCTCATGTTCTCTCACATATTCTTGTCAAGGACGAGGATTATATGGCGCCTGAAAATTCGGCCGAAGTTGACGGGAGCCATGTGGAATCGGTGCCCGCCATTGTTGGTGATTGGGAGGCCTAGCATAAGACTGAGCATTAAACACTGTGTATTGTTGTAGGGGAACTGAGTACCGGGGACCCTGAGGCAGATAATAATGTTGAGGAGAATTGGATTGTCCTTGTTGGAATTGCACATAAGAAGGAGATACTCCTCTTTGAACTCCCCCGAACCCAGATGCCATCATGGATCCTTCCTCCTTCTTTTTTCGATTTCCGAAACTGCCTGACCAACTTTGAATTGCTTGCGTGGTCGCCTTAAGGGCTGCCTGACTCACAATTTTGCCCGACTTCATGCCATTCTCAACTATTTCACCAATCTTAATCGCCTCAGCGAAAAGTTTACCAATGGCGGCCAACATGTAATGGAGGTAATCAGGATCCTGAGCTTGGAGAAAATAGTCAATCATTTCTGCCTCTTTCATCGGTGGTTTGACCCTAGCAGCTTGCTCTCTCCACTTGATTGCATATTCTCTGAATCTTTCTATTGGTTTCTTCTTTATGTTGATGAGAGAGGAGCGGTCTGGCAGTATATCAATATTGTACTGAAACTGATGGACAAAATCTTGAGTCATGTCATTCCAAACGTGCCAGTGAGAGATGTCTTGATCTATGAACCACTCTGAAGCAATTCCTATCAAACTTTCTCCAAAATAAGCCATGAGTAATTCTTCTTTGCCTCCTGCTCCCCTTAATTGGTTACAATACCTCTTCAAATGGGCAATGAGATCACCATGCCCATCGTACTTGTCAAACTTGGGGGTCTTGAAGCCGGGTGGCAAATGAACATGGGGAAACATGCATAGATCATTAAACGAAACACTCTTGTGGCCTCCCAAACCCTGTATATTTCTTATGGTTTGTTCCAAGCTCTTTATTTTTCTGGTCATTTCCTCTTGTTCCATATTCTTGTCGGGCTTTTCGATCTTGATTGGGTACACGTTCTGAGGAGTATGCTTGTATGAATCTGGAACCTTGTAAGTCAGTTCTGGAGAGTAATGTTGGGCATCATGAGCATTCAATTGTGGATCATTGTTGGACTTTTGAGCAAGAGCAGTTGAGGGACAGTGAAAGCATGGGTAATGGGTACAGAAGGTGGGTCATTTCTGAGGGGTGCGGTTTGAGGACGTGGAATGTAGGTACTGGGGATAATGGGAAGGTTAATGCTCGGACTGAATCCAGGTTGGTACAATGGGTTACTTGTTATGTACATGGCCACTTGAGTTGCAACTGACACATTATAAAGATTATCCGATGGCCCTATGGGTAGTGGGGGCGGTGTTTGTCCATTCACCCAGGTTTGGTACATCTCTGCCAATTGTTGCTTCAGCACTCTTACTTCTTCAACCAATCTTGAACCTTATTCGACCAATTGTCCATGGACATCATCATTATCTGACTCATTCTCACTGTTGTTTGCCATTCTACTTTTTCCTTTTGATCTCGTGTTATAAGGGTGAGTCTCCAGATTAAACCACAAACCAACCACATCTGTTTAACTTTATCTTAAGAATGAAAAACAACAAACGTGTTAGAGTTAGGCATTTTGCAGATATTAATCACACATTGTATATCATGCACCTAATGCCATTTTCATTTCTAAAATGAGCTTGGAAGGCTTCATGCTTCATCCCGGCTTATTGGTTTATTTTATCTTAAATTTAACGCTCTCTTTTCTTTCCTCTTTTTTTTTTTTAATTATTTTTTTATTTTCTCTCAATTAATTTTTTTCTTTTTTTTTTCCAGATTAATTATGGTATGATCGCATTCGATGGGGATTGCCTACGTATCATAACACCGCACGAATCAGACCATTACGTAGTTTAGGGAGATCAAAATAAAGTAAATAAACTAACTTTGTTTTTTGCGGGAATGTTTTAAAGAAAGACTTCTAAAGAAGAAATAAAATAAAATTTTTTTTTTAAAAATTGGGGGCCGAACCCGATGAAGATTTCCTACGTATCTCACATCCGGTGAGAATAAGACCCGTGTAGTTTGGTTGAAATAAATAAAAAAAACCATTGTGAAACTTGTGATTTTACACACTAGAACCCTTCAAAATTTTATTTTAAACAAAAAGAAAGGTACTTTATGAAAATTTGGAGGAAATTTTCTCTTTCTCTCTCCTCTATTCAATCAATCTATCCTAAAGCCGGTTAAAATTTGAGTAAAGCCTACCAAATATTGTTACATATAGCACAGAAAAATGAACATGTTGGTCTGAAAAATTGGTACCTGTCCTAGAGGGGCCCGACTCTTGTGCCGAGTCCCGCTAAGTCCAATGCACATGATGAAAATAAAGCGTAACCTACAAGGGATATTCATTGCTTGTGTCTTGTTCTTCTAAGTTTTCAAATCTTAAAGGAGATGGTATCTAGACCTGGCTTACCCGAGCGTACGACCGGAGCCGAGGAGCATCAAGCGTCACCAGTAGTAGAATAACACTGGCTAGCTAATGGCTCTCCCGCCTAAACATGTGTGACTAAATCCTTCACCAGAAGCCGGTAGGCTAACTGGCTTTATCTCAACAGAAATTTTGTGACGCTGGTAGGTAAACATAACATAACTACCTATCAGAAGACTCAGAAGGGTACGAGAGAGGATACAATTTATATCACAGTTCAAATAAAAATTAAAGCAGTAAATAAGCGACAAATAGCACATTAGAATGCCAAACAAATAATATCCAAAGTATGATAAAAGCTAAACAAGAATCAATGTACAAAGCTCGAATTCTTATTAATGATCCCCAGCAGAGTCGCCAGAGCTGTCACACCTCTTTTTTGACACACAAACCTATTACGAGGCAGAGTTAGAAGAGTTTTTCCAATTAAAGTGACGTTTTGAAAAGGGATTATTTATTATTTGGAGTCGACACTTAGAATTGAGTATTGGTGTTCCAAGTTGTAACGACCCAACCGGTCGTTTTGAGCTCTAGCGCGTTGTTTGGTGGTTTGAGGCCATGAGCAGCTTCACTTCAAGTATTATGTCTTGTACGCGTGGTTGGGATTGAATTTTGTGAAGTTTGGAGTTGAATTGAAAAGAAAATTCTCATTTCGAAAGCTTTAAGTTGGAAGAATTGACTAAGATTGGATTTTAAAGTAAACGGCCTCAGAATTGGGATTCGAAGGTTCCAGCAGGTTCGTATGATGATTTTGGACTTGGGCGATTGTTCGGATCGGGTTTTGGATACCCCGAGAGCATTTCAGCACTTATTGTGAAAGTTAGCATTTTGGAAGGATTTCTTAAATTTGAGTTAAAGTGTATTTTAATGTTATCGATGTCCGTTTGGAATTCCAAGTCTGAGAATAGATCCGTATGGTGATTCCGGTATTGGGAGCGAGTCCGGAAGTGGATTTGGAGGTCCGTAGGTCATTTTGGAGTCGTTTGGCGAAAGTTAGAAATTTGACGGTTTTGAGAAGTTTGACCGGAAGTGGACTTTTTGATAGCGGGGTTGGAATTCGATTCCGAAAGTTGGAGTAGGTCCTTAATATCAAAGATGACTTGTGTGCAAAATTTGAGGCCAATCGGACGCGATTTTATAAGTTTCAGCATCGAATGTAGAAGTTTGAAATTCTAAAGTTCATTAAGCTTGGAATGGGGGTGCGATTCATGAAGCGGGAACATCCGCCTGAGCGAGCTCAAAATGGGCATTTCCGGCCAGGACGTTGTTTGATGTGATTTGAAGGCTCGACTAAGTTCGTAATGTGTTTTGGGATGTGTTGGTATAATTGGTTAAGTTCCCGAGGGCCTCAGGTGGATTCCGGATGGTTAATGGATCGAGTTTGGACGTGGAAGAAAAGATGAGGCAGCTGATATCTGGTGTGATCGCACCTGTGCAATAAGGGCCGCAGGTGCGAGCCAATGGTCGCAGGTGCGGTTTGGGTGAAACTGGGCAGTGACCGCAAGTGCGAAGGGTTGTCCACACTTGCGAGGTTGCAGATACGGAGGTGCGTCGCAGGTGCGAGAGTGAGAGAAGAGTATGGGAGCGCAGGTGCGGGGGTATGTCCGCACCTGCAAAGGCGTAGATGCGGAAGGAAAGGCGCAGGTGCGGAGTCATGATAGGCAGAGGGAATGCGCAGGTGCGAGGTTTTGGCCGCACCTGCGGGACCGCAGATGTGACGAAGAGGCTGCAGGTGCGAAAGTCGGGCTGGGCATAATGCTTTTAAGCAGGGTTTGGGTTCATTTCACCCATTTTCCATTTTGGTTGGGGCGATTTTTGGAGCTTTTGAAGAGGGTATTTCATCATCTATTATGAGGTAAGTAACTCCCACCTATTTTGAGTAAAATACATGGTTTTTATATGGATTCAAGCATGGGAATTTGGTAGAAATTTGGGATTTTGAAGAAAAAGCTAGAAATTGGTATTTTTGGATTTTTACCACAAATTTGGGCATGGAATTGTAAATAAATCATATATTTGAGTTTATAAGGTTATGGGTAATGATTATCTTTGAAAAGTTTCGGAATCCGGGCACGTGGGCCCGAGGGTAATTTTATCGACTTTTCAAATAGAGTTGGGAATTGTTGTATATTGAATTGTTATGAGTATTAGAGTATATTTTTATTGGTTTGCACATTGTCTGGCTAGTTTGGAGTGTTGGGCATCAGTTTGAGGTGCTAGAGTGGCATTGGAGCTGGTTATGGAACTTCGGAGCGAGGTAAGTCTCCTTTCTAACCTTGTAAGAGGGAATTTACCCCATAGGTGAAATAACTCAATATGCACTTCTACTTGTGGGGGCTACGTACGTACGAAGTGACGATAGTCCGTGCGTAGCTACTATTATGCTTATGTCCGGGTAGTCTAGGACCCAAATTGCGTTATATTTGCGATGCTTGCATCCTACTTGTTAATTTAACCGTTTAAAATATATTGGAACTTGATAAAGAAATTTCAAAAGGTTAAACTTCACCTACTTGGATTTCGGACGGGTCACTTGACCGTTAATGAGAATTGATATTTCTTTGAATATCAAACCTAAATAAATCCTTAATTTGGTGGTTTGAATGTGTTTATCTTTTTGTGGAACGGGCCGAACGCCTCGGCAGATTAAATAGATGCATTTATGGTTCGCGCCATTCGACCCTCTAGCAGTGCACAATTTAAATATTTATTGGATCGGACCGTACTACCTCGGCATGATTTGCGCATGACTTAATTGATTGTTTTGAGAATTTTTGATAATTGATATAAATTGTTAAAAGATGAAGATAAATTTGGAAATCCCCTATTAACAAGAGAATTATTTACCTGTCTCATGTTATTGTCTTTACCGTTACCTCATAAAAAAATTCATAATTTATCATATCATTAGTATATTGATTATAGCCCATAGTAAGTGTCCAAGTCGACCCCTCGTTACTACTTTTTCGAGGTTAGGCGGGATACTTACTGGGTACGCGTTGATTTACGTACTTATGCTACACTTGCTGTACATTTTTGTGCAGGTACACATATGCTTAGCGGCCTTGTTGGCGCAGAGGCGTGATTATGGCGGGGACTTAGGTGAGCTGCATTCTATACGATGCTCCGCAGCCAATAGAGTCTCCTTCAGAGTACTTATATTTTTCCTGTCCAATTGTATTCCAGACAGCTGTTGTATTTTATTTTACATTCTTAGTAAATGCTCATGCACTTGTGACACCGGATTTTGGGATGATTATGGGTTGCACTGTATTGGATATTTTTAAAGATATTATTAGGTATTTTGTAAACTCCATCTTCTACTATTTAATTGATGGGAATAACTATGATTTCAAAAATATTAAAATGAGAATTTATTAAGTATTTATCGTTTGCTTGCCTGACAGCGGTGTCCGGCGCCATCACGACTTTTATGGATTTTGGGTCGTGACACAAGTCACCTTTTATTTGAATCCCTTATCAAACGGAAGCTTTGACTCTTTATTTATGGTCTACGAAAATAGAAGACTGAGTAAGAAATTCTGTTGACCGAGGGGAAGGTGTAAGGCATCCCTCGAGTCCCGTGGTTTTAGCACAGTCGCTTTTATTGACTAACGTAAGGCTTAAATCAATTCTTGGCTATGCTTGTATATTACTGGTTGTGATGTGTCTATTATCGCTTAATTAATTATTGTATTTTATTAATTATTTTGACCTAGATGCGGTACAGACACAAGTTACTTCTTTGAAATTAGATGTTAAACCAAGGTACGGAATGTGCACATGGTTAAACATAATTATTATAAATTTAAAGGTATCAAGACGCGGGAATGCGTACATGATCCTTTTATTATTTAAGCATATCAATCCAAGGTTCGGGTATGAACACATGGGCTAATATTGTATTTAGAATATTTTAATTATTTTATCACTTTTAGATTCGAGATATTTAATTGTGTATTTTATTATTATTTTATTACTTATTGCAACTAGTCTTGAATTAATTCATGTCTCATTTCGCTCCCTCGCAATTATTCTTTTATTCTAATAACTTTTTTTATAGCGAGCTTTGAATTAATTTGCAACCCGTATTTATCTATTAATAGGCCTTACAATGTATCTAGAACCAATTAGTTATATTCTCCCTTGAATCTATTCTCGGTGAGAATGTGAAAGAAATATACTCAACAGTTTAATATGAAATATCCGATTAATTTACAAAGTAAAATACTTATGATAATAAAACAAAAACAACAACAAAAAGATTATTCAAATGAAGTTCATAAAATGAAGATAAAACTCATGAATCCAATTTATTCTTCAACAGTGAAACAAAGAAGAAATCTATATCCGTAGACTAATTTAAAATATCTATTCATAAAACTAAAATAACTTATAGTGGAGTTAAGGCATAAAGAAATTAATACAATTAACAAGTTTTTTTCTTTTAAGGTATTCCTACTAAAATTAATACCTGAAACTTTAGTTTTCATGTCCAAGTAGTTAACAGTTGTAAACATTTACTCAAAGAAGAAAAACTTTTCTTTATATAAAAGAAATTTACTACAATCTTATAAGAAAAAATTTATTATAATTTATGGTCTATTCACAAGACTGACTGGGAAACATTAGCTCATTTCTAATGAACCGCATACCACAATTTTGTGCAAACTTAACTGACCATTAAAGTAAAACTAGGCAAACATAACATTACTGTCGCCATATTAACCTTAAGCTCTTATGAATCCCTTTTTTTTGTTTTTAAGTCTTTCACTAAATAAACTAAATGATAATAATGATTCAGAAACATATGCCCAAAAAGAAAAGTAACAGATTAGGAAAATAAAATACTACTAAAAGGAACCAAATCCTAATGCTCTGCATTTATTCAAAGACTATCTAAGAAATAATAGTGAAGAAGGATAGAATCAAAACCTTAGCAAAAGAGTTCCAGTAATACAAGAAAGAGAAGCAGTACAACTCCAATCCAATACCGAAACTCAGGCCGGACAAAGTAGCAGCAACGTTGAACGCAAAGCTACGAACAGAAACTCGACCTCCTAATTATGCGAGAATCTCCCAAACTCTTATCTAGAAAAACTCTCTTTCCTTTTTTTTTTTTGAATCTTCTCTATTTCTTCCTCTCACTTTTCACGTTATTTTTCTATTCAAAGATCTCCTCCTTTGTTTGTGAAGTGTGTTAATTATATATAGATGTGTGTGTACTGTATAACTGATGTGTGAGTTAATGGTGAGATAAGTGGGGGAAGTGGGAAGTAGGGGTGGAATACGTGAGGGAGTTTGGGAGTTTAGCAAAAAAATGGGGAAGTTAGGGGATTGTGATTTTTATCTTTGTTAAATATTTACGCTAAAGTTTGAGATAACAAACTTTATCCCATTTACGTTAACTTCATTTTTTTTTCTTTTATTTTAAAAGATAAATTAAATTATAAAGATAAGAAGATTAACCAACATTTCTTATAATATAGGAAAATTAAATATTTACATGCACTTTAAATGATACTAAGAAAGATTCTATAGTTTACTTATTAAAATTCTAATTAAAAGAAACTATGTATATATTTGTACATATATATTTTTGAATCTTTTTGTTTTTAGAAATAAACTTTATATTCTAAGAATATAAGTAATTTTGTAGTTTTTTTTAATTAAAACTTTCTTTTAAATAAAACCTATTAAGAGTAAGATAAAAGTTTAAAATATCAAGATTAGATCTTAAAGAAATATTTACACTAAAATAGTATAAAATTCGAGTGCGGTTAAAAATTAGTTGTTCACATATGTAAATATCAGACATTTATTTTTAATATCCTTGATGCAGAATATCCTGACTATTGCTTGTAATGAGTCTTTAATTCCCTACAAATAAAATATGATATTTTTACCCATTTCATCATGAAGTTACCAAAAATTTCCTTTTCATCTTGACTCGTGAATAAGAAATCTTATTTCCAAAACCATCACCTTTAAGGTGAACTTCTCTTGTTCCGATGCTCCCCACTTAAGAGTAAACCCAATTCAAACTCTTACCTGGCACTCGAAGTCTTTATTAAATTGTCATATCACAGGAAACTTACCGTTGACCATCTATATGACCACCCACTACTATAGGCTCCTTATTCCCCAACTAGAAATCTTTAGTTTATCGTTTCAATCTTTCATCATACCTTGAATTTTATTTCATCATTACGCTGATATGCTCAGTATTCTGACAATATGATAGATTGGTTATACTCATAGGAACTGTCTTTGTTTATTTTCATATCCAAATATCACGTCGCTACTAACTCCAACATATATTGCTAAGTGCCATTATTTTTCGCCCTTACGACATCATTACAGTTTAGCACTTCCCTATTTCATGTTCACTCTACCGTTAAAATCTCTTCTAACATTTCACCCTTCAATCCATGCTCTAATACAATTCTAGCAAGTAAGACTACCTTGCGCCTCTCATCTCGTGCTTAAATATGCTGAACAAGTGTAACTCCCTTAGGCTAAGTCCACATATTATTATATAACTTTTCACAACATATACCTTCTTCACAATGCTAAATGTAAGAAATACGCAATCTATCTTTATGCCACCATCATGTTCTCATGCCGCATATATATATATGAGATTCCATAGTATATATCTCTAAAATTTTATTTCTTGCTCTTAAGTCCTTTCATAAAACTTTATTTTGATGGTATCCCACCTAGTAGTCTAATACTTCTGATAAAGATGCCATGTCTGTAGGGTCTTATTACTTCATGTCTTCACATAATGCGAACTCTTTTGGCCATAGCTAATACCACATATTTACATCAACACGTTTCATATAATAAATATATACTTGCATATTTTCTCATTCTTCATGGTATCATTGACCTCGTCCATACATATCATGTTAGGGATTTATGACACATTATCATGTAGCCTTAGAATTCTTGTAACTTCTTAATCTCCAAATCCGTACCATAACCGTTTTCAATTTTTGTTTTGAGCCTTACGTCGTACACATTATATATATAACTTTCCAAAAGCTTTAACTTAGCTCATGTGCCATTTCAATACTTGTTCTTCTTAAATAATAAGGATTCATTCAATCACAAGTTAATTGTTCTTTTTTTTGGGGCACATATAGAGTTGCTTTGAGATTATTCTTGGAAATTCTCAATTTTTCATCATTTCAACAAAATAAAATAAGATATACCTCGACTAGACAAACTCAAGATTATCATTCCACGTCATTTTTTTCCTTCTCTAACAACCTATATTGCTTCTTATAACCTCCAAGATTATGCCTTTTGTGCATCTCATGCCTTAATATTTTCTCGCTTACCTATTTAAGTTCACATACTTTATCCTCGCATACCTTGGCATGCATCATTAGAGATTGAATTTTTTTGGTTGTACCACATTCATCATCCGGGGGTAGTCAAGGTTGTCATGCCCATCTTTTACATATGGCATACTTCGTCTATCCTCAACTCGTACTTATACGTGGCACTTTATTTCTTGTGTGTTACTTCTATTACATATGACACCATCATGACGATAACCTATCATGCTCAGGGGAAACCCGATCTCTAGTATAATTAAGGGTCATTTCTCACGTCTTGTAACATTCCCTTTTGTCTTGTGTGTCACTTCTCTCTCATTTTCTCAAAAGTACTATTCATGCCATGAACTAGAGTTTTATAATCCAATCTTTCAACCATTAAAACTTGTAACAAATGCTTCAATTACTTTTAACTACTCCTAATAAACGAGTTTGAAGTATTAGAATTACCTCTAGTAGATCAATCTTAAAAAATTACCACTTTGGTGATTTTTGTATTCTTGAGGATTTGATGATGAAATCTAGTATTTGAATGCAAGAATGATATTAGAACTCATGTATATTGAGTAAGAATCAACTCAAAATATCATTAACAACTTAACTTAGTTGGTTGGACTTGATTTGAGCTTAAAATCGCCTCTTGACCTCAAGAACCCTAACTCCAAAAGCTCAAAATACTCCCTCTCCCCGACTTTGTACTTATAGGCCCAAATTTCTGGGTTTCGGACGCTGCCTCGTACGTTTCACGTCCCAAGTTCACTCCTCCTCCAAGCTCGGATGCTGACCCGGATGCTATGGAAGTACTTCACTACCAGCCTTTGGTAATGTGATCATAACTTCTTGTAGGAATGTCCAAATGATGAACGGTTTGAAGCATTAGAAACTAGACTCAAAAATCTTTCATTTGATAGGTTGTCTATAGTAGCTAGATATACTCATCTAAAGTTAGGTCTTGTACGTACTCAATTGGAACTTTAGTCTATCATGAAATTTCCAACTTGACTTGTCCAAAGGGATCTCGTTAGGCCCTATATCACTTCAAATACACCTCGTACACTTGTTATTATATCCAATTAATATCCATCATATTAATAGTCCTCGTCTGCACACAAAATAATGTAATTAGCACACATCAACTTTTTTAATAGCGCTTAGGCACTTCAAAATTTTTTCGGGGTGCTACATCTCACCAACTGAAATATATGCAAGGCTACCCATGCTCACAACCTTCCTACTCAAGGCATCGGCCACCACATTGGCCTTCCCGGAATGATATAAAATGATGATATCATAGTCTTTTAACAGCTCTAACCATCTGTGTTGCCTCAAATTTCGGTCCTTTTGCTTAAACAAGTGTTGTAGACTCCAATGATCTGTAAATTCCTCACAAGACACACCGTAGAGATAATGCCTCGAAATCTTCAAGGCATGAACAATGGCTGCCAACCCTAAATCATGAATGGGGTAGTTCTTCTCATGAGTATTCAACTGGCGTGAAGTATAATCAATCATCCTACCCTCCTGTATCAAGACACACCCAATACCAATCCGAGAAGCATCCCAATACATTGTAAATGAACTCGACGCTGAAGGTAAAACTAGAACTTGAGCTGTGGTCAAGGCAGTTTTGAGCTTCTGAAAGCACTCCTCACACTCATCAGACCACCTGAATGGGGATCTTTCTGGGTCAATCTAGTCAAAGGTTCAGCAATAGATATGAAACCCTCCACGAAACAACGATAATATCCGGCCAAGCCAAGAAAGCTCCGAATCTTAGTAGCTGAAGACGGTCTTGGCCAACTCTGAACTGCCTCAATCTTCTTCGGATCTTCCTTGATCCCCTCACTGGACACCATGTGCCTTAAGAACGCCACAGAATCAAGCCAGAACTCACACTTGGAGAATTTAGCATAAAGATTCTTCTCCCTCAATGTCCGTAGTACAATTCTCAGATGTTTCGCACGCTCCTCCTGGCTGCATGAGTATACCAATATATCATCAATGAATACTATGACAAAATAATCAAGTTATGGTTGGAATACACTGTTCATCAAATGCATAAATGTTGTTGGGGCATTGGTCAGCCCAAAAGACATCACAAGGAACTCGTAGTGACCATAACGGGTCTTGGATGTCATCTTCAGGATATCAGAATCTTGAATCTTCAACTGGTAGTACCCAAACCTCAAATCAATCTTAGAGAACACTCTAGCACCTTAAAGCTAGTCAAATAAGTCATCAACGCAGGGTAGCGGATACTTGTTTTAATTGTAACTTTGTTCACAAATAGAACCTGTGCACCCCAAAGTAACACACTAGGCCTAATGAATCCCTTATCAAGAAGCTCCTGAAGCTGTTCTTTCAATTCCTTCAAATCTATTGGTGCCATATGATACGGAGGAATAGAAATGGGATAAGTGTCCGGCACCAAGTCAATACCAAAATCAATATCCCTATCAGGTGGCATGCCCGGTAGGTCTGGAGGAAACACATCCAAAAAGTCTCGCACTATCAAAACGAAATCAATGGTAGGAGTATCAGCACACACATCCCTTACAAAGGCCAAATATTCCAAACATCCCTTCCCCTCTAGGGCGACTTCGAGCTGCCTAAGTCCCACCCTGAGCTGGCTGAGAGAGTGGTGAAGTAACTGGTGCGGAAGTCATAGCTTGACCCCTTTACTGAACTGGACCTCCCATAAGACAGGGGCAATACCTCCTCACATTCCCCAACTCTCCACACTTGAAGCAACCTCGATCCCATAATGGTGGAGGGGACTGAATCAAACCCCGAGAACTAGAATAACCACTAGAAGAACCTGGTACAGATGAACCCTGAGCTGATGGAGTACATGATGAGCTCTGAGCTGGGAGGGCACTAAAAGATGACTGACCCAGACGAGCACTGCATAAACTATGGCTAGATGATGCACCATGATGAATCGGACGAGCCATTTGAGCGGGCCTATAAGGACGACCCCTGTTGTGATGAGACTGCCCTCCATATGAGGCACTGCTGAAACAACCAAAACTACGAGGCCTCTTGGCCTCCCTCTCCTCACGCTCTTGACTGCGAACCAACTGTAGGTGTCTAGCAATATCAACCACCTCGTCATACCTCGTACCCGTCGCAATTTCCCGAGTCATAATAAAACGTAGTCCATAGTTAAGGTCATCAATGAACCTCCTAACCCTCTTCCTCTTAGTGGGAACAAACTATACCACGTGATGAGCCAACTTTGAAAATCTCATATCATACTGAGTCACTGACATACCCTCCTGGCGAAGCTGCTAAAACTACCTACGCAACTCCTCTTTGCCAGTCTGAGTAACAAATGTCTCTAAGAAGAGAACTGAGAACTCATGCCACGTAAATGGTGCAGTGTCGACTGGCCTGCTCAACTCATAAGCCTCCCACCATCTGTAAGCTGACCCTGTCAGTTGAAAAGTAGTGAATGAAACTCCACTAGTCTCCACAATACCCGTTATGCATAGGATCCGCTGGCACCTATCTATAAAATCCTGAGCATCCTCTTACTCGACCCCACTGAACTCTAGAGGCTTAAGCCTCCCAAACCGCTCTAGTCTCTTCTGCTCCTCATCACTCATAGGAGGGCCAACCTGTACCCGAGCAGCTGCAACCGACTGGGCTGGTAGTACCCTCAGTGTCTGGAGTCCCTGAGCTACCTGATCTGGAGTACGGGCGGCAAGAGTCTGAGCACCTCCCCCGGCCTGAGAAGTGACTGGTGCAGTCGGAACCAAAACTGCCTGAGCAAGGCTCGTGCATACAGTCAATATCTGATCCAAAGCCTCCTGAAGGCCGGGGATCACAATGGGCACATTTTGTAACTGATCTGGTCCCACCGGCTCAGCAACATCTGGTATCTGCTACTCAGCTAGAGCAACTAGTGGCTCCACAGGTGCTGCTTTAGCTGTAGTTTGAGCCGCACCTTGGCCTCTACCGCGGACCTAGCTGGTGGTACTGGTGGCCGTCCGCCTGATCCGGTCACATGTGTTCTCACCATCTGCGATAGAATAGAAGAACAGAAGTTCAATTTTCGGAATCAACAAATCCGAACGACAAGAGTACAAGAAAGTGAAGTTTTCTAATGGTTCGGTAGCCTCTCGAAGATAAGTACAGACGTCTTCGTACTGACCCGCAAGACTCTACTAAAGCTGCTCATGACTCATGAGACCTAAGTAACCTAGTGCTCTAGTACCAACTTGTCATGACCCAAATCCCTACCTGTCATGACGGCGCCTAACACACTTGCTAGGCAAGCCGATAATCACATAACAACTAAGCATTTGAATTAAAACATTATTTAACAAGATCAACAGTGGAAAATCTCGTAAATGCATGATAAAACAACTGTAACTCTACTATAACCATCCCAAAACCTGGTGTTATCGATTACATGAGCACTACAACATCTCAACATAAAACAAACTCTAGTACAACTGTCTGAATAGTAGAACAATTCTGAAGAAAATAAAAGGAAGGAGAATCAAGGTCTGCGGGCGTCATAGCAGCTACCTCAAATTCTCCGAGCAGGTACTAGCACCACTCTAGCAATCACCGTGTCCAGATATACCTGGATCTGCACACGAAGTGCAGAGTGTAGTATGAGTAAAAATGACCTAATGTACTCAATAAGTAACAGGACTAACCTTAGGCTGAAAGCAGTGACGAGCTCAGAAGGATACAATCAGAACCAAAATAATGACAACATAGATATAACAAGGAGAATGACAGTAATAACTTAGAGAAACTTCCATATTCAGCTCGTTCACAATACAAAAATTTAGGCATGCTTTCCAGTTCAACAATTTAAGCCCAACACTGATAAAATATGCCAAGTACAGCTAGCATGAGGAATGTTACGTCTCTATGCCTACATGTCGAATATGCATGTCAAATGTAATGTATCATAGTGATAATCCCAGGTACTCACACTCTTAGAGTAGTCAATCTGTCTATCTCAAATTCTTACTCATCACACACAATCACTTAGTATTGTACGGGTGCCTGTCATCAATGCCCCTCACCAAATCACGTGTATATAAATCATCGTGCTTGCTCTCACTACTGGTATGTCAGACTTCGGAGGGGCGGAACATGCCCAAGTGCTAATATAAAGCCTATAAGGCCTGTTGTGGTGTGCAACTCGATCCACAATAATAAATAAGCCAATAAGGCATGCTACGACGCGCAACCTGATCCATAATAACACTCACAATTCGGCTCTCATGCCCAACTCAGTCATCAATCTCTCCAGTCTCACGGGCTCATAAATCTTATACTACTCAGCCCAAACAATGACAACATGATGTAACAGTAAATGATAATATAGACTGAGATATGATATGCAAATGGATAAACATGACTGAGTACATAATTGCAGTTTAAGAAGATAACTCAACAGTATAAATAACCTCAGTGGGTCCCAACAGAATAAGAACATAACTTAAATATGATTTCTAATATGAATCATAGCTCCATTACTCTAACACGTAGGAATTACATGGGTAAAATAAGACTTGATATCAATACAGTATAAGAATCCACCCGGGTTATGATTACCGCGGTGCACTCCCACACGCCCGTCACCTAGCATGTGCGTCACCTCAGAACAACCCACATAACATATTTTTCAGAGATTTATACCCTCAGTTCCAAGTTTAGAAGTGTTACTTACCTCAAAGTGCGCAACTCAATGCTCCAACAAACCCTTGCCTCACAAATCAGGCTCTGAATGACTCAAATCTAATCATAAATAACTTAATATAATCAATACATGCTATGGGAATCAATTCCATACGATAAAGCTAAGTTCTTTACTAAATTCAAAAGTCAATCCAAAAAGTTAACCTCGTGCCCACGCCTCGGAACCCTACAAAATTTACAAATTCTAAACACCCAATAACGAGTCCAATCATACCAAAATCATCCAATTTTGACCATAAATCGAACCTCAAATCCCCAAATCTTACTCTCCAATACATAGACCACAAATCCCCCAAATTTCACCTCAAACAAACATAATCTAGGTGCATAAATCAATGGGTATTCAATATTAATGGACAAAAGTGATCAAAAGTTGCTTACATATTGAATTATAGTGAAATCCCTCACAAATATCTCCCCAAGCCGAGCTCTACAAGTCCAAAAATGAGAGAAAACTCGAAACCCTCATTTAAATCCTTCTGCCCAGCATTCCCACTTCTATGGCCAGGAAATCCACTTCTGCGGAGCCGCATCTACGGTCAAAGATGAGCACCTGCGCAAATCACTTAAGTCCCGCCCTTTCGCTTCTGCGGTCGGGCTCCCGCATATGTGCATGCACACCTGCGGATAATACTCTGTACCTGCGGTTTTCCTGCTCATGCGCTTCCCTTTATCGCAGAAGTGACCTCGCTTCTCCGGACACAAACTTCTCATCTGCGATCCTACTGCACCCTTCCTCCTTTCACATTTGTGCTCATAAAGCTTCACCTGCGGTGCCGCATATGCGGACACTCTTACTGCAGGTGCGAATGCACCAGATTGCCTGAACTTCAACACTTCTCCAAAGTGCAACCATGCTCCGCCGACCATCTGAATCACTCCTGGGGCCCCCGGGACCCCATCCAAATATACCAACACATTCCAAAACATGATAAAAACTTAGTCAAAGCCTCAAATCACTTCAAACAACACAAAAAAATACAAATCGCACCCCAATTCAAGCCTAACAGAGCTAATGGATTTCCAACTTCTAAAACTAATGCCGAAACCTATCAAACCAACTCCGATATACCTCAAATTTTTCATACTAGTCATAAATAACACAACAGACCTACTCAGACTCCTGGAACCAAAATTCGAGCCCGGTATCAATAAAGTCAACTCTCGGTCAAACTTCTCAACCTTTCAAACCTTCAACTTTCCAATTTTTGCCAATACAAGCCAAAACGACCTACGGACCTCCAAATCAATATCCGGATATACTCCTAAGTCCAAAATCATCATACGAAGCTATCAGAACCATCAAAACTCCATTGCGGAGTCATTTATATATAAGTCAATATCCGATCAACTCTTTCAACTTAAGCCTCCAACCTTGGGACTAAGTATCCCAATTCATTCTAAAACATCCCCGGAACCAAGCCAACCATCCCGGCAAGTGACATAACTACAAATGAACATAGAATAAGCAATAAATGGGGGAACAGGCTAAAATACTCAAAATGACCGACCGGGTCATTACACCCGGTCCCGTCCGGACCAACCCCATGTACAACCCATCCCGTCCCACGATCGGGCTGACCCGGGTTATACCGGGTCTACCATATCAATAACGGGTTGGCCCGACCCAATTAACTCCTTTAGTTCAGTCCTTCTAAAGTGGTACACATACTAAAAAGAAAAAAAACATATGACAAGCTTTTGTTAAAATTGGTTTTTGGGTAATGACTTAGTTTCATTTCAACATCCAACTAACAATTCCAAAATGTTCTAAATAACAGACACACAGTGTATGTGATAAAATTGATTTATAATAAATAGTCGAATGATAGCATGACACATGAAACTGAAGATAGGTAAAAGATGAGTTAAGTAACAACCAATACCAGAAACAACAGCTGCAATCGACATCGGGTAAATCCCAAAAGGAGCGTAGTCAATGGGAGCAGATCGAGTATTTGTCATCAGATAGCATTCAATGAGAGAATATTCTCTAACATTAAGTGGGCAACCATTGCAAATAATATTTTCATTCATAGCCTGCAGTTACATATTCATCAATAACTCTTTTATTGTCAATTAAGTGGGATTTGATCCTATGATCTTATTTCCCTAGGTATAGCTATAAATAGTAAGCTCAACAACCATTTTAAGACACAAAATTCTTGGAAAAAACATATGCTATATTTCAATCGCAATTAAACAAATTTATTTGCTCTTTTTCATTGCTTTCATTTCTGTCCTCGGAGACATTGCACTCGAAGCCAAGCTTATCATCTTCTTCAATTTCAATTGCTAAGTCTTATTTTTAATCTTATTTCTTTATCATTTTTTGATCAAATCAGCTCGCTTATCTATAAACCACGTAATAAATCTAACTATACCGTTTTACGAGTAAAAAGTTTGGCGGCTATCGTGGGGCTCGATCCCACAACCACAAGGTTAAGAGCCTTGTTTGAGGCTTTGGTTGCAGGACTTGAACTGGCCTGGGGACTGGGCTCCGAGGTCATCGAGATAAAATGCGATTCCCAGCTGGTAGTAAACCAAGTGTACGGAATTTTTGACATAAAGGAAGAACGCATGCAATAGTATGTGAACAAGGTTCAAGCATTGCTTGCACAATTTAGGGAATGGTCGATCATACATATCCCAAGGGAAGAAAATGTGGAAGCTGATGCATTGGCCAATTTGGGGTCATCTACGGAGATGAAAGGATCCGGAATTGTCGTTCAACTTCTACATTCGGTATTGAATGTGGATGGTTACTGCGAGGTCAATTCAACCAACCTAGTCTGGGACTGGAGGAATGCGTTCGTCGAGTACCTTCGGCATGGCAAATTACTCGAAGACCCGTAGGCGTCCCGGGCACTAGGAACCAAAGCGGCTTGTTACTGCCTCATAGATGGGCAGTTATACAGGAGATCATATCAAGGACCATTAGTCTAGTGTCTGGGGGTCTCGGAGGCAAACTACGTGATGAGAGAAGTCAACGAAGGAATTTGCGGGAATCATTCCGGCGCAGATTCATTAGTATTGGCCTGGATGGAACATGATGCAAAGACGTTTGTTCAGAAATGCGACAAATGTCAACGCTATGCACAGTTGGTACACCAACCGGCGGAACTCTTGCATTCGGTATTATCCCCATGGTCATTCATGAAATGAGGGATGGACATAGTTGGGCTACTACCACCGGGTCCGGAAAAGGTAAGATTTCTTTTAATTTTAACTGACTACTTTACTAAATGGTTTGAAGTAGGTCCTTACCAAAAGATCGGTAAGCCCAAAGTGGTCGACTTCCTATAGGACCACATAATCTGCCAATTCGGAATACTGAAGGAGATCGCCTGCGATAATGGACCGCAGTTCATAGGCTCAAAAGTCATAAGATTTTTGGAAGATTTGAAAATCAAGAGGATTATATCCTCACCGTACCATCCGAGCGCTAATGGACAGGCGGAATCAACCAATAAGGTAATTATCCAAAACCTTGAAAAGAAATTAGAAGATGCTAAAGGCAAATGGCCCAAAGGGTTATCGGGTGTGCTATGGGCATATCGGACGATGGCAAAATCGAGCACGAGAGAAACACCTTTCTCTCTTGTATATGGCGCGAAAGCTCTAATACTAGTAGAAGTGGGGGAGCTGACTCTATGGTTTTACCGAGCAAACGAAGAAGCAATCAATGAGGCATTGCTGGTGAAGTTGGATTTGCTCGATGAATACAGGGGACTTAGCGTACGTGAAGATGGTGGCTCAAAAGCAAAGGACAGAAAGATATTATAATCAGAGGGCCAATATGCGCTAATTCAAAGTAGGAGATTTGGTTTAAAGAAAAGTGACTCAGAGCACTCGAGAAGTCAACACCGAGAAGCTAGGTTCAACATGGGAAGGTCCTTATCGGGTTTTAGCTATCACCGGTAAAGGGTCGTACGAGTTGGAAAATCAAGATGGAATCACATTTCCGAGCAATTGGAACATGACTCACCTCAAAAGGTATTATTGCTGATGGATCCTATCAATACTGAAAGTATGTGCTGCACTCTTTTTCCCTTCGACCAGTTTTGTTCCAATCAGATTTTTCTGGAAAGGTTTTTAACGAGGAAGCAACGAAAAGCATATTAAGAAAGGAGCGTCATTAGCAAGGATATGGCCTTTAAATGACAAGGCATTGAAGTCTTCACATCAATGATTAACTGCTATGGGGACGGTTAAATAATCTGTGGCTCGATGGCAAATCGCTGATGGGAAGAAAAGCTTGCCATTATACCAAAGACTATTTAACCATTCACAAGTTGCTTCCACCAATGAAGCAAGACTTTCAGTGTTCCAATTTGCATACTTTGCATACAAACACTGGGGGGGAATATTATAAGATACAACAGCAAGAATGCCACAAAAATTGGGGATTGCTAGAACCGTGAACAATAATGTCTCATCAGAATCGGGGACTGCATGACCAACCCCGTAGAAATAAGTTGTACTAGTTAGACATATGTATTGTCAGTTTTTCTTACTTTAGCAAAAGAATGCTTATGTACGTTTAAAGATAGAAGGAATAAAACGAAGTCCTTTTATTTTTATCTTGTTTCTTGTCCAAATGATGAGTTGATTTTAACATTTGAAAGTTAACAAATACCTCAAATGATTGTGCCGGAATAAACAGGAGACGTCCTCTTCAAGAGCACCATAAATATAAGAGGGCCCTCTCTTATAAAACTCTCATAATAAAAGGTTGATACTGAAAGAATTTATGCCCGGAATCAAAAGCTATCAGATGAAAGTATACCCCAAGCTTTAACTAATTCAACTCAAAAGGAATATATTTTAAACAACACTTAAGCAAAAATATTCTTTATTTATCAAAGTATCAAATTCGATGAAAAGTTTGGCATAATTACAGAGTACAAAAAGAAAGAAGAGAAAAAAGAATCTAAGCATTATTGCCGCCGGAGCCGAAGGAAGAGAGGGATTTGTGTCTCTCTCGGTGGAGGAAGGCAGATCGGCTGCCGGTTCTTGGCCTTCATCTTTATATTACTCTATCTCCCCTTAGATCCCCGAATACTCTAAAGTAGTACTCGAAGAATTGGTTTCGGGGGGCAGAGCGGGAAGGCATTCCCGATCAGACAACTCCAGTTCTCGGGCTTTGGCAATACATTCATCTATATTAGCAATGCCCACTTTGGCCTCTTCCAAGGTTTTTCTCCTCATATGATATATGGCATAAGTCTTTTCAAATACGAGGGAGCCCCCTTGGTCATGGAGCTTTGCTTGGAGCCTATCAGCTTCGGCCTGAAGGCCATCTCTTTCAGATCTTAAGGCAGTAGGGTGAGAATTGAGCTCAACATTTGTAGTTAAGTGAATCCAGTTTTGATCCATGGCCCTCTTGAGCCTCTCCTCCATCTTTTCCCTCTTCTACTCGGTAACATTGGCTGCCTCGGTTTTGGAGCTTAAGCCTGTCTTCAAATTATTTATTTTCTCCCCGAAGGCAGACTCGCGCTCGGCAGCAACAAGCACAACGTCGTGGATCTTGGCCCACTTAACCTTAGCCTCTTAAATTTGCTCATGTAATTGAGCAGCTTCTTGGTTGTGGGCCATTTTATCTTGATGGCTCTACAGCAATCGGGCCTCAAGCTCGCCCATCTCAGCAGCTTTTGCCTCCAACACCGGGAGGGAGGCGCGCAGCAAGTTGGATCCTTTCGACCAATAGTTGATCCCGCTCGGAAGTGAGCCCTTGCTTCTCAAGGATCAATTTTTGCAGGCCTTCGGAAGCGAGAAAGTTGGCCTGTAAAAAGAGTATCAAGGTTAGGATTCCCGTTGCAGCAGGTAAAAGGGAAAGAAGTTGTAAGAAGACAAGTACGGTACCACTGTCGCGTTCTGCATGGCATTGTTTAACAAACATTCTCCCAAAAAGGAGCACATTATTTTCCAATCTCTTTCTGAAACCAGCGGCTTCAGATAGTTTGCAAGCTCCACCTACTTGGACAACAGATGACACTCCTTCAAAATTGAAAGAGTAATATTTCTCCTCCCTCGAGGATCTGGGGAAGGGGACGAATAATTGTGCCCCATGGTCGGGAGACCGAGGAGGAAAAACACTCCTATCTCGAACATCTGTTGCAGGTGGAAGACATGCAGATGGTGCTAGTGGCAAAGGTGCAGCTGGTGTTGAGGGGCGTGAAGTTGTTGGCATGGAAGGATGAGAAGCAGCTGCGGTAGGGGCAGTGTTGATTGTTGTTTCCTCGGTGGTCAAAGGCAGTAGAGGCCCGGGGTCCGAACTCCTATGACCAGATACAACAATGGGGGATGGAAAGTGAGAATTAGCATTATCTACCAGATCCATCTCACCCCAAAGCGCTTGGATATCTTCTGTGGTCGGGTTTTGAAGCTCTCCCGCCTGAGCATCCGGTTGAGATGATGAAGATATTTTTCTCCTTTGAAGGGGAGCCACTTCATCATTGCTTCCTCATCCTCTACAACAACCATTGTGGCCAGCTCGGTCATTATTTTCTTTATTTTCTTATTTTGAGCCCAGCCGAGGAAGAACGACGCCTTTTTGGTTGATTGTTCTCTAGCTGAGGACTTCGATAGGAAGCACCTTTATCGAAAGCAGATCTGCAAGCACTGCTTCAAGGAAGGGCACTCTGTAGCACCATCCTGGCGTCCTCGGGGTCAGCTAAAATGTCGACCTTGGGGCAGGTGATTGAGCCTTGTGGAAGTCCTGAATCAAGCAAAAAATATAGTTAGCCACTTTTTCGTAAAGTTACCTATGTTCGTGCAAAGATAAAAGGAAAAAGGGCTCGGCTTACCGTGATTCCTGGACTTCCACCCATATTTGAGGGCCATTTCCTTCCATCGGTAGGATTCTGGAGTTGTGATTTTCAGAATCTTTTGAACCCACTGGTCCAGGCCTTAAACCTGTGGTAGTTTCGGGTAGCTAGAACAAAAGAAACAAAAAGGTCAGCAACAACGGGAAACAATCTTTTCACAAAGAAAGGAAATGAATAATCGTAAACTTACGAAAGCGGTTCCACGATTCTGGAAAAGACGGAGCTGTGGCCAGGATGATGTCCTTAGTAGCAATAATGACAAGTTGCTCCATCCACCCACGATCATTGTCATTGTCCACACTGGTGAGAAGAGCGTGATGGCCACATTTGCTGAAGTTTATTACTCCCCCATGGAAAATTTTGGGGAGTAGCGATTTATCATGTGTGCAAGGGTTAGGATTTCCCCGGTCTCCGTGCATAGTTGGCAAAGGCAAGCTACCGTTCGCCATATAGATGGGCCTACTTGTGCTAAGAAGACCCGGTACCAGTGGCAAAACTCCAAAATTATGGGGTCAAGCTATTCATTCGACCCCAGGGAAAATAGACCCAAGGAAAAGGGATATGTATAGACATGCGTAAAACCCTCCTTGGTGAAGATAACCCGCTCTATCATATCCAGAGCGAGGATATCAAGGTTAGGGCAATTGCAGTCCTCCTTCACACCAAAGATACTAGAAGGATGAATGGAGGAGGGATACCTACTAACGACCCTAGTCCACGAAGACGCGGAAGGGGCCTTCTCTTGGAAGTCATTAGCAGTACTAAGTTGCTTTGGTATGATGGTGCTTACAATGGGAGGATCAGAATCGACGTCAGTTTCTTTATCTTTGTTTCTCTTCAGGCCTCCACCGAAGAGGAGACCAGAGTTTCCAAAAGGGGCAGTGAAAGAAGCCATGGTAATAGTATGTCAGAAAAAAACTTTTGCTAAGAACGTTGAAGAAGATAGAAAACTATCTAAGCAAATGCAAAGTAAGTGCAGAGAAAAAGAAGGATTTATGAAAACTAAAACTTTGGAGGTAAAGAAGTAAAGTAATGAGTAGAAGTGAAGATATAGACGGCAAAAATTGTGGTCATGATTAGCTCGAAAACTGACGAAAATATTTGCTGAATCGTGGGGAAATACGTGTTTGGGGTATTAAATGCGAGTAGACGTACATCTTTTCAAGCGTAGGAAACTGTTCAGGAACTTTCCCGCCAAGAAAGGGATCTTCACCAACTATCCGGTGACACAAATATGTGTCACCGAAAAGCAAGGGGACTACACATATGGGGTAAAATTAATTTATAATAAATGGTCGAATGATAGAATGTCACGTGGAACGAAGACAGGTAAAAGGCGAGTTAAGTAACAACCAGTACCGAGAACAACAACTACAATCAACATCGGGTAAATCCCGAAGGGAGCATAGTCAATGGGAGCGGATCGAGTATTTATTGCCGGATAACATTCAATGAGAGAGTATTCTCTAATATTAAATGGGCAACCGTTGCAAAAAATATTTGCATCCATAGTCTGCCATTACATATTCATCAATGACTCTTTTATTGTCATTTAAGTGTAGCTTGATCCTAGGATCTTATTTCCCTAGGTACAGCTATTGTAAGACACGAAATTCTTGGCAAAACTTATGCTATATTTCACTCTCGATTAAATAACTTTATTTGCTCTTTTTCATTGCTTTCATTTCTGTCCTCGGAGACATTGCGCTCGGAGCCAGACTTTATCATTTCTGGATCAAGTCAGTTCGTTTGTTTATAAACCACGTAATAAATTTAACTGTACCATTTTACGGATAAACACAGGAAATTTTCTCGGAAAAGAAAAATTCTGCTTCTCTGAATGGAACATTCAAGAGTTGCTTTTGCTCGTGTCTGCCACTAGTGGGGTTTTTTGATGGGCAAAAGTGTAAAGTGTGACGGAGGAATATGGCGTTAGTTTGAGTTTTTACCGAGAGTTTTGAAGTGTTTGTTAGAGAAGTTTTTGCCAAAAGAAATAAATGAACTAACTTATTTTAACAGAGTAAGGTGGAATTATTAGTTGCAAGCAAGCTGTGTTTTTGAATTTTTGAAAAAAAAAAAGTGTTTGTTTCAACAGTGTTTGCAAACTCTAAACAAACATATGAATTTGGAATTATTTTAAAAAAAAACTTTTCTTCCTTAAATAAAATAGGTCAAAACAAACATTATTTTGAATACTAGAAAACTGAGTTTGTAAAATCTATATTTGCAGGAACTCGAACAAACGCAAATAATATACAATATTAAAGCTAGAACTAATTTCAGCTGAAATCTAAGCAACGGCTAGTAGAGTTATTAAGAGCAACAACAGACATAGCAGGCATAAAACATAAAATAATAAAAAGCTTCGGTAACACAAGTGACCGTTAGAGCGCTCCTCCTAATATTTCATCAAAATCCTCTTTCCCTTGGATCACAAAACTATCAAAATCCTCTTTCCCTTGGATCACAAAACTATCCGTTACCTAGCTAGCAGCTCTCCCATTCTTGTACCACAAAACTCCTCTGTGGTTTTAGGTTTATTCTCTACTATACTCTCCTCCCCCCATTTGAAGCTCAGAAAAAGAATAACAACCATGGAAAGAAGAAAGAGTGGAATTAACCTTCCACCAACAATGTCGGAAACCACTCTTCGGCTTGACGCCTTTTCTTCTCCTCCCAGCTCAAAGCTTCGATCTAGAACTAGCAACTTGGCATCCCCAATGTCCAACAGGTCACCTCGGACTATATCAAACCTGTCATCATCCCCATCATCCAAATCTGCTACTTGCAGTGATAGGTTCATCCCCTGTAGATCTTCGTCGAGGCTACATACTTTTGGGCTGGTAGAGAAGGCGGAGGGAGGAGGAACCAACAACGATGCCTACTCCAGATTGTTGAAATCTGAGCTTTTTGGGTCTGATTTTTCTTCTCCTGCAGGTGCTTCCCCAATGAGTCCCAGCAAGAATATGCTGAGGTTCAAGACTGAAAATTCAGGGCCTAATTCTCCTTACTCGCCTTCCGTTTTGGGGTACGACACTTCCCTCTCTAACGAGGTTTCTACCCCTCCTAAACCCCCTAGGAAAGTGCCCAAGACACCCCACAAGGTATGTATACATATATTTTTTTTAAAATTCAAAACACTATCTTTTTATGAGCTGATGACTAGAAATAATCAACTAGACTAGCTTGAGAATTTGGTCAAGGGTTTACCTTATCTTTTGCCCTATTGTTGATCGTTGCTTTATCATTATGTTGCTTGGATTGTAAGGTGGACTCAACTCAATGTTGGTTAAAAGAGTTTATCTGATTTTCATCCCTACAATCACAGGTTCTGGATGCACCAGCACTTCAAGATGACTTCCCTAGTTGATTGGTCCTCTCAGAATGTTCTTGCTGTTGGGCTAGGAACATGTGTTTATTTATGGACAGCTTCAAATAGTAGAGTGAGTATCTAGCTTGGGAAATACTTTTCTACTTATAGCATAGTAATTAACAACTATCTGAAACTTTCAGAATATGAATATTTGTTGTCAAGGTGACAAAGCTGTGCGACTTAGGACCTACTGATAGTGTCTGCTCAGTCCAATGGACTAGGGAGGGGTCTTATATATCTATTGGTACAAGTCTTGGGCAAGTTCAGGTAGAGATTATCTGTCTTAAAATTTTATATCAGTCCTGTATAGAGACGTGGGGTCTGAATGAATTCTTTCTTTCAGGTTTGGGATGGCACACAATGCAAGAAGGTTAGAACCTTGGGTGGACATCAGTCAAGAACAGGAGTTCTTGCATGGAGTTCGCGCATCTTATCTTCTGGTAGCAGAGACAGAAACATCCTTCAGCATGACATTCGCGTTCCTAGTGACTTTGTGAGCAAGTTTGTCGGTCACAAGTCTGAGGTAAATTTCCAGAACTTGAGAGATTATCGATAATATTCTGAGTTAATATATGAATATTATCAGGTATGTGGACTAAAATGGTCTCATGATGATAGAGAGCTCGCGTCAGGGGGCAATGACAATCAGGTATATAACTATCACACATCTGTCGACAAAACTTGCTCAAGTATGTTGTTGCTGATGTTACTTGTGAATTATGTATGATCAGCTCTTAGTGTGGAATCTGCGGTCCCAGCAACCAGTTTTGAAGCTAACAGAGCACACTGCAGCTGTCAAGGCCATTGCCTGGTCTCCTCACCAATGTGGCCTTCTGGCATCAGGAGGAGGAACTGCTGATCGCTGCATTCGCTTTTGGAACACAACAAATGGCAATCAGTTGAACCATGTGGACACAGGAAGCCAGGTCTGAATAACATTTAGCCTGGAGTAGAAATGTGCAAAAATGACCTAGGTTGCTGAAATTTGACAACAAAAAGTTAACCATATCAAATGCTGCACCTGCAGGTATGCAATCTAGCCTGGAGTAGAAATGTGAATGAGATAGTTAGCACACATGGGTATTCCCAAAACCAAATCATGGTGTGGAAGTATCCATCAATGTCAAAGGTATTTATATATTCATTCTCTTAGGTTGTAATTTTGGATATTTTGATTAAATCGCCAAGGTGACAGGTAGCCACTCTAACTGGCCATAGCCTGCGCGTCCTGTATCTTGCCATGTCACCTGATGGACAGGTATTGCAAGAATATATTTCAAGTGTGTTCTGAAACATTATGAGAGAATTAAAGGATATACTACTTATTTAATGTGGTCTCGCAGACAATAGTAACTGGAGCAGGAGATGAGACATTGCGCTTTTGGAATGTATTTCCCTCAGTAAAAGCTCCTGTAAGTCAGAATATCCTTGAGTGACTTGTGAATATTAATTATTTAACCCTTGAACCGAGATTGTTCTTTGTTCCCAGGCAGCAGTGAAGGACAACACGGGACTTTGGTCTTTAGGCAGGACGCACATACGGTGATGGAGTTAATCTAGTAGTAATAATTGCTGTAAATGGAAATTGAAACGTATTACATCTCTAGTACAGCTGAAGGGCGAAGATACATACACAAACACAGAACATACTATTCTTTGCAAATATAATCTCCCAGAAAATTGCGCTGTTTTTCTCCCAACCTTTATCCTTTTGTCTCTTGGATGAACAAAGAAATATGTCAACTGTACCTCTATCTAATTTGGGAGCCACAATCACTCCGAAAACCCAGCTGCTCTATAAGTTTCTTTTTTCCTATGTCGCTTTTATTGGTAGAAGATTAGCGTCGATAACTCATTATTCTTCATAACCTATGCAATATTGCTATTATTTTATATCGAATTCAACGTGAAACCATTCAAGCAAACCATTCAAGCAATATCGAATTCATCATAAATTACTGAAATAATTGCCTTCTTTAAAAGACCCAAATATTTAAATTTAATATCATTTATGAAATGATGACAAAATAATAATGTTTGAAATACATGAAAAATGCTTGACAATAAATGTTTAAAAGAAAAATGCTTTTTTTTTTTTTTTGGTATCTATCCAATTTTAAAGACCCAATTTTTTGTATGCATCATTCCAATTGATCATTTAAAAACTTGTTAAGTACAATAACTAACAACAACAACCCAGTAAAATTTCACTAATGGGTCTGGGGAGGGTAGTATGTACACAGACCTTACCCCTACCCCGAAGGAGTAGAGAGAAAGACCCTCGGCTCAAGAAAACAAAAAGACAAAAGGACAAAAGGAGACAATATTAGTATCATCACAGCAATCATAGGAAAAATAGTAACACCATGAAATCCAGAAGAAAGATGCAAAGCAAAAGCGATAGCTAATAAATAGGGGACATGCACTGAAAAGCAAAATAGTAAGACACAACATTGCCACCAGCTATATCTTAGACAAAAACCCTACCTCGCTAGTCTCACAATGGTACGAAGTAAGGCAAGACTCAACTACCTTCTACTACAACCCTAATACGCCTCCACATCTTCCTATCAAGTGTCATGTCCTCGAAAATCTGGAGCATTGATCATTTAAAAACTTGTTAAGTACGCAAAATATTATTGGCAATAGTAACACCCGAAGGAGTAGAGAGAAAGACCCTCGGCTCAAGAAAACAAAAAGACAAAAGGACAAAAGGAGACAATATTAGTATCATCACAACAATCATAGGAAAAATAGTAACACCATGAAATTCAGAAGAAAGATGCAAAGCAAAAGCGATAGCTAGTAAATAGGACATGCACTGAAAAGCGAAATAGTAAGACACAACATTGCCACCAGCTATATCTTAGACAAAAACTCTACCTCGCTAGTCTCACAATGGTACGAAATAAGGCAAGACTCAACTACCTCCTACTACAACCCTAATACGCCTCCACATCTTCCTATCAAGTGTCATGTCCTCGGAAATCTGGAGCATTGATCATTTAAAAACTTGTTAAGTACGCGAAATATTATTGGCAATTCCAATTTAAAAAACTTAACTATACGGTAAAAACTGATTGGCTAGTCCCACAATGGTACGAAGGCAAGACTCAACTACCTCCTACTACAACTCTAATACTCGACCTCCACATCTTCCTATCAAGTGTCATGTCCTCGAAAATCTGGAGCATTAAAAACTTGTTAAGTATGCAAAATATTATTGGCAATTACAATTTAAACAACTTTTAACTATACGGTAAAAATCGGTTAGTCCTTCATACGAACTGGTTTAAATAATAATACATTGGATCGGAGAGGCGTCTATTATCGGGTTGAGGTCCGAAATCAGGTCACCAAGCTTCGAGCCCGAAGGACCGATCAATGTCGAGCTCGAATCCAAGTCAAACTATGATGCAAAGTAAAGTTATCGAGCTTATGATTCAGAGACCGACCAACACTGACCCCAAATCAATACAGGGATCCGAGTCATAATCGAGCTTGAGTCAAGACCGAAAACTCGAGTCGATATCGAGCTCATAGACAAGAACCGTTGTAATCCCACTAGAGGAGAGAATCCTGGCAGGAATTATGAAAAAGCTGATTTATCATGGGTCTCCCACTATGTATTTTTAATTATATCTAAAAGTAGGATCCTCCACTATAAAGAGGACGGCTACATTTATGTAAAAGACAGTTCTTTGCTTACATTGTCATTTAAGCACCATATTCTCCTATATTCAAAAGTTATTCTTTTAAGCTTCATAAATTGATTTATCTTACTTAGTCCTAA
The DNA here is from genome assembly GCF_000715075.1 of Nicotiana tabacum. NCBI lineage: Eukaryota > Viridiplantae > Streptophyta > Magnoliopsida > Solanales > Solanaceae > Nicotiana > Nicotiana tabacum. The sequence continues at coordinate 65,427,546 of NC_134092.1, forward strand.
AAATCATCTTCTTTCCAACCTTCTTTATTTTGCATTCTTTGCAATTCATATTTGATCTATATCACATATCCTTAGAACTACGTATAAATTCAACTCTATCCGTTTTTCGGGTAAACAGTTTTGCACAACAGTGGTTATTTGATGAATCTGCAAAAACACACCGTTTTGCGCTTAGTATCTTGGATTTCTGATTAGCAACGACCAACTATCAATCAAATGGCCTTACCTATCGAAAACGAAGCTGGTCTTCAAGATGAGAACAACAACTTGACACCCAGTACCGAAAGACCACTTGTCAACGCCGTTGGAGCTCGAGTCGAAGTGCCGATAGATATCAATTCGTATGTGGCCATTGAGGCGAACCTACATTCTGAACCTGAAAATAACATTCATGGTGGCACTCGGTCTGCAGCTCGAGATAACCATAACGTTGAGGAAAACGGTGTCAACTTGCGTATGATTTTTGAAATGTTGCAAGCTCAACAGGCAGCAATAGCTCAGTTGCAGAGTCAAACCCAGATACCGAGTAGACCGGAGCCTAGTCAACTCCAAGAAATTGCCCATACAACGGAACTAACTATAGTGAAATCAAATAAGCAAGAGTCGGGGACTAATCCCGAAATTGCTAAGTTGTTCGAAGAGCTGACCAAACGAATAGAATCAGGAGAAGGGAGGATCGAAGCAAACTACAAAAAGGTGGAAACATATAACTCTAGGGTTCATTAGATCCCGGGGGCACCACCAATATTGAAGGGCTTAGATTCTAAAAAATTCATACAAAATCCTTTCCCCCCAAGCGTGGCTCCTAAACCGATCTCAAAGAAGTTCCGCATGCCCGAGATTCCTAAATATAACAGAACTACCGACCCCAACGAACATGTCACCTCATGCACATGTGCCATCAAAGGGAAGGGAACGATCTAGAGGATGATGAGATTGAATCCGTATTATTGAAGAAATTCGGTGAAACCCTGTCAAAGGGAGCAATGATATAGTATCATAATTTGCCATCTAATTCTATCGATTTTTTTGCTATGCTTGTGGATTCCTTCGTAAAGGCACACGCTGGAGTCATAAAAGTCTAGACCAGGAAGTCGGACCTATTTAAGGTAAGACAAAAGGATAACGAGTTGCTAAGGAGTTCTTGTCTCATTTTCAAATGGAACGAATGGATCTACCCCCAGTCACAGACGATTCGGTTGTTCAGGCTTTCACTCAAGGTTTGAGCGAACGAAGTTCGACGGCTTCACGGTGGTTGAAGCATAACCTGATCGAGTACCAAGCTATCACTTGGGCCGACGTGCACAATCAGTACCAATCAAAAATTACAGTCGAAGATGATCAGTTGGGGTCTGAACCCGCTGCTTGAAGGGATATCAATCGAGAACAAGGTCCGATCAGGGATCGATACCGACCGTATAACAAAAACCACAGAATCAATAAATTGAGATGTAACCCCGGACAAAGCAACAAAAGAAGTGATCAAGGTCAAGGGTCTCGGGGGCTGATGAACAGAAGTGGGTTCGACAGACCTACCGGATCTAAGGAAGCGCCTCGGTTATCGGAGTATAACTTCACCATTGATGCATCTGCCATCGTATTGGCTATCGGACGCATCAAAGACACTAAATGGCCCTGACCCATGCAGTCCGATCCTGCCCAGAGGAATCCCAATCAAATGTGCGAATATCATGGCATCCATGGCCACAGAACGGAAGATTGCAGGCAACTAAGAGAGGAGGTGGCCCGGTTATTCAATAAAGGGCATCTTTGAGAATTTTTAAGCGACAGGGCGAAGAGCCATTTCAAAAACAGGGATTTAGGCTAGCAAAATGAACAAGAAGAACCACAACACATCATCCACATGATCATCAGCGGTGTCGATAGCCCTCAAGGGTCGGTGCTTAAATGCACTAAGACATCGATTATGAGAGAAACGCGATCTCGAACTCAGGATTACGTACCCATAGGAACTTTGTCCTTCAATGATGATGATGATGTAGAAGAAGTCATACAACTTCATAACGATGCACTGGTAATATCCGTATTTATGAATAAAACTAAAGTTAAGCGTGTGTTAATTGATCCATGTAGCTCGACCAACATCATTAGATCGAAGGTTGTAGAACAACTCGGTCTAGAGGACCAGGTCGTACCCGCAACCCTGGTTCTAAACGGATTCAATATGGCATGTGAAACCACCAAAGGCGAGATAATTATGCCGATAAACGTGGCCAGGACCATCCAGGAAATGAAGTTCCACGTAATCAAAGGTGATATGAGGTACAACGCCTTTTTTGGAAGGCCATGGATCTACAACATGAAAGCTGTACCTTCGACCCTACACTAGGTTCTTAAATTCCCAACATCGGGGGGAGTCAAAATAGTGTACGGAGAACAACCGGCCGCGAGAGAAATGTTTGCCGTCGAAGAAGCAATTCTGATATCCTCACCCTCGTCAACAAGGGGATTGGACTCAAAAGGGGAACAAGATGCCAAATAGCAATCACAGACGTCAGCTTCAACCCAACCAGAAAATCAGAAAATTGGGGTAGATGATGATCAAAGGATCCCTTGATCCTTCGTGGTTCCCGATGATTCTGACGCTACCCAATCAACGATTAAAGAATTGGAGCAAGTCATACTAATAGAGCATTTGCCCAAATGAAAGGTATACCTGGGAATGAGATTAACCCCCGAACTCAAGAAAAGGCTTATTCAATTTCTTATCGATAACATAGACTATTTTGCTTGGTACCATTTAGATATAACGGGGATCCTACCGGATATAACGACGCATCGGCTAAGCCTAGACCCTAAGTTCAAGTCGGAGAAGTAAAAGAGAAGACCCCAATCCGAGGTAAAACACGCATTCATAAAGGACGAGGTAACTAAACTTCTCAAAATAGGGTCCATTCGGGAGGTAAAATATCCCGAATGGCTAGCTAATGTAGTTGTAGTCCTTAAAAAAGGGAACAAACTTAGAATGTGTGTAGATCATAAGGATTTAAACAAGGCATGCCCCAAAGATTCTTTTCAGTGGCCCAACATCGATCGCATGATCGATGCCACGGCCGGCCATGAGGTCCTTACTTTTCTCGATGACTATTCTAGGTATAATTAAATCCAAATGAACCCGGAAGATCAGGAAAAGACTTCAAGGTAAGACAAAGGGATAATGAACATATTGTTATAATGTAATGCCCTTCGGGCTAAAAAATGCAGGAGCTACTTACCAACGCCTAGTAAATAAAATGTTCGAGGAACAAATAGGTAAATCGATGGAAGTTTATATTGATGACATGCTAGTTAAGTCCCTGCGTGCAGAGGACCATTTGGCTAATTTGCAGGAAACATTCGAGATTTTAAGGAAATACAACATGAAGCTCAACCCCGAGAAATGTGCTTTTGGGGTCGGTTCGGGCAAGTTCCTCGGCTTCATGGTATCAAATCGGGGGATCGATATTAACCCCGATAAAATCAAGGCCATCGAAGACATCGCTATCGTGGACAATGTAAAAGCCGTGTAGAGGCTAACGGGACAGATTACTGCCTTAGGCTGATTCATTTCGAGGTCGTCAGATCGCAGTCACAAATTTTTCTCTCTACTCAAAAAGAAGAACGATTTCGCTTGGACCCCAGAATGCCAACAGGCGTTAGAGGAATTAAAGAAATATCTATCGAGCCCACCACTGCTTCATACTCTAAAAGCAGACGAAAAACTTTACTTGTACTTGGCAGTATCGAAAATCGCGGTAAGTGGTGTCCTAGTTCGAGAAGAGCAAGGTACGCAATTTCCCGTTTATTATGTAAGTCGAACATTAGGAGAAGCAGAAACTAGATATCCACACTAAGAAAAATTGGCACTTGCACTAATAAGCGCCTATAGAATGTTAAGACCATACTTTCAATGTCACCCCATATGCGTATTCACCACTTATCCACTCCGTAATATTTTGCATAAGCCCGAACTATCAGGCCGATTGGCCAAATGAGTCATCGAACTCAGTGGGTACGATATCGAATATCAACCCCGTACGCCCATCAAGTCTCAAATTTTAGCGGACTTCGTGGCCGATTTCATGCCGACCCTCGTACCCGAAGTTGAAAAAGAACTCTTATTGAAATCAGGTACATCATCGGGGGTATGGACCCTTTTTACGGACGGGGCTTCGAACGTGAAGGGGTTCGGGCTAGGCATCATTTTAAAGCCACCCACGGGTAACACTATTAGGCAATCTATCAAAACTACTTGGTTGACTAACAACGAGGCCGAGTATGAGGCCATGATTGCACGTCTCGAGCTAGCTAAAATCTTGGGAGCAGAAGTCATTGAAGCCAAGTGTGACTCTTTGCTGGTGGTAAATGAAGTAAACAAAACCTTCGAAGTTCGAGAAGATAGAATGCAAAGGTATTTGGACAAACTGCAGGTCACTTTGCACCATTTCAAAGAATGGACTTTACAGCATGTTCCACAAGAACAAAACAGTGAGGCCGATGCACTTGCAAATTTTGGATCATCGGTCGAGGAAGGAGAGATAAGCTCGGAGACTGTCGTTCAACTCTCGAGATCCGTGATCGAAGAGGGTGATGCCGAGATAAATTCTTCAAGCTTAACATGGGATTGGAGGAATAAGTATATTGAATACTTAAAGAATGGAAAGCTCCCATCGGACCCTAAAAATTCGAGGGCCCTACGAACCAAAGCTGCTCGATTCACATTAACCGCAGATGGAATGTTATACCGAAGGGCATTCGATAGACCATTGGTAGTATGCTTAGGTGCAGGAGACACCGACTACGTCCTACGTGAGGTATACGAGGGCACTTGTGGAAATCACTCCGGTACTGATTCATTAGTCCGAAAAATAATTAGGGTAGGGTATTATTGGATCGATATCGACAAAGATGCAAAGGAGTTTGTTTGAAAATGTGACAAATATCAAAGGTTTGCACCAATAATCCATCAGCCCGGAGAGCAACTTCACTCAGTCCTATCCCCATGGCCATTCATGAAATGGGGAATGGATATCGTCGGCCCTCTGCCATCGGCCCTAGGTAAAGCTAAGTTCATTTTATTTATGACTGACTATTTCTCTAAATGGGTTGAAGCACAGGTGTTCGTGAAAGTAAGAGAGAAAGAGGTTATAGACTTTATCTGGGATCATATCGTATGTCGATTCGGGATACCCACCAAAATAGTGTGTGACAATGGGAAACAGTTTGTCGGCAACAAAGTGACAAAATTCCTCAAAGACCACAAAATAAAAAGGATATTATCAACACCGTATCACCCCAGTGGGAACGGACAGGCCGAATCAACGAACAAAACTATCATTCAAAACATAAAGAAAGGGATGAACGACACTAAGGGAAAATGGAGAGAAATCCTACCCGGAGTTCTTTAGACATATCGAACAACATCAAAATCTAGTGCGGGGGAAACCTCGTTTTCCTTAGTATATGGCTCCGAAGCCTTGATTCCAGTCGAAGTCAGGGAACCCAGTGCCAGGTTTCGATATACAACAGAAGAGTCAAATAACGAGGCTATGAACACTAGCCTCGAATTATCGGATGAAAAACGAGAAGCTGCTCTCGTCCAATTGGCCGCCTAAAAGCAGTGACTCGAAAGATACTACAATCGAAGAACCAAGCTTCGCTATTTTAAACTCGGGGACTTAGTGCTAAGGAAAGTCACCCTCAGTACCCGAAATCCAAACGAAGGAAAACTAGGACCGAACTGGGAAGGACCATATCAGGTTCTTGAAAACATCGGAAAAGGATCATACAAGCTCGGTATTATAAACGGCAAACAACTATCGAGCAATTGGAATGTGTCGCACCTAAAGCGATACTACTGCTAAGGTACGACCCTCCCATATTCGTTTATATTTCGAAACTAACCCTTGTAGGAGTCCGATCAAGAGCTAGGATGGATCCTTCAATACGAAGCCCTAGGTCTGAAAGCACGCGTTGCACTCTTTTTTCCTTAGACCGATTTTATCCCAAATGGGTTTTTTCGGCGAGGTTTTTAATAAGGCAACCATTAATCGTGCTAACTTAGAAACAATTCGACAGTATCCGAGGCCTCTTTACAATCAACCTCGAATACTGGGGGGCATTAGCCCCTCAAATATATCAAGTTCGATGCAAGAAAGTTACTTCATAATAACAGGGTTCCGATAGGAAAAATTGTAAGAGCCAAATGGTCAAAACGAACCATGCTCATGTAGTTGGCCCGAGCCCTGACACAAAACATGGACGCATGTATAATGACTTGCAAAGAAAAATTTCTTCTTTACCGATATCTTATATCCAAGAAAGATTCCCCCGTTTCGAGATTTATTATGCAAACAAGCTTAAGGTAAATCAACGAGTTCGAGTAACACTCACTCGACTATTAAGCCTACGGGCTACAATTTCTTCGAGTTCGAAATCACCCACTCGACTATTAAGCCTACGGGCTACATTACTTCGTGTTCGAAATCACTCACTTGACTATTAAGCCTACGGGCTACAATTACTTCAAGTTCGAAATCCCTCACTCGACTATTAAGCCTACAGGCTACATTACTTCGAGTGCGAAATCACTCACTCGATTATTAAGCCTACGGGCTACAATTACTTTGAGTTCAAAATTACTCACTCGACTATTAAGCCTACGAGCTACAATTTCTTCGAGTTCGAATTCACTCACTCGACTATTAAGCCTACGGGCTACATTACTTTGAGTTCGAAACCACTCACTCGACGATTAAGCCTACGGGCTACATTACTTCGAGTTCAAAATCACTCACTCGACTATTTAAGCCTATGGGATACATTACTTCGAGTTCGAAATCACTCACTCGACTATTAAGCCTACGGGCTACATTACTTCGAGTTCGAAATCACTCACTCGACTATTAAGCCTACGGGCTACATTACTTCGAGTTCGAAATCACTCACTCGACTATTAAGCCTACGGGCTACATTACTTCGAGTTTGAAATCACTCACTCGGCTATTAAGCCTACGGGCTATGATTTCTTCGAGTTCGAAATCACTCACTCGGCTATTAAGCCTACGGGCTACATTATTTCGAGTTCGAAATCACTCACTCGACTATTAAGCCTACGGGCTACAATTACTTCGAGTTCGAAATCACTCACTCGAATATTAAGCCTACGGGCTATATTACTTTGAGTTCGAAATCACTCACTCGACTACTAAGCCTACAAGCTACATTACTTCGAGTTCGAAATCACTCACAAGACTACTAAGACTACAGGCTACATTACTTCGAGTTCGAAATCACTCACTTGACTATTAAGCCTACGGGCTACAATTACTTCGAATTCGAAATCACTCACTCGACTATTAAGCCTACGGGCTACATTACTTCGAGTTCGAAATCACTCACTCGACTATTAAGCCTACGGGCTACATTACTTCGAGTTCTAAATCACTTGCTCGACTACTAAGCCTACGGGCTACAAATACTTCAAGTTCGAAATCACTAAGCCTACGGGCTACATCACTTCGAGTTCGAAAATGCTTACTCGGATATAAATGCTACAAAATCCGAATTCGATCAAATTGCCTAAAGCCTTATGAAAACGTTCAAAAGGCATGAATAAAACGAAATCTTCATAAGACAGAAAATAAAACAGAGGCAAGACGGGAAAAGAAAAGATATTTGTATATATTTACAGGATTGTTTACATGATTGTTTGCAACATCCGAAATAGAAACTAAGGGACTAAGTTTCTTAGTTATCCTCGGGGGCGATCTCTTGTCCATCGAGCTCTTCCCCGCTCTCGGACCCGCTCTTGCTCCCATCATCATCATCATCATCATCATCATCATCATCATCATCGTCATCATCGGAAACCAAGGCTTCAGCATCGACTTCGAGCTCCTTAGCCCTTTTTATCTCTTTAGTGAGGTCGAAACCTCGAGCGTGGATCTCCTCGAGGGTCTCCCTCCGAGATCGGCACTTAGCAAGCTCAGTAACCCAATGTGATCGAGTGTTGGCGGTCTCGGCTGCCTCTCTTGCTTGTACCTGAGCAGCTTCAGCATCGACCCGATAAACGACCACGAATGCATCCGCATCAGCATTTGCCTTTTCGGCGTAAGATTTGGCCTTAGCAAGTTCAGAGGCCAACCGAGCCTCGAGCTCCTCTATTCTTCTTACTTGAACTGAGCTTTTATCCTTTATACTTTGAAGCTGGTTTTCGGCCGATGACAATTGGGCCCGAGCAGCCTCTTTCTCTGCAGCAAAGCGGTCCATACCTCCTTTCCACTTCAAGGACTCCGCTTTTATCACATCAACCTCCTCACGGAGTTTCCGGATCATCTCAATTTTTTGCTGCAGTTGTGAGACCGAAAAATTAGACATCATTCCGGTATCGAGCCCATAGGCTTTTAAAAGTATTATTACCTGCTCAGACAGATCGGTCTGATCTTGATGAGCCTTGACAAACTCAGCTCGGAGGTCTTTGATTTCCTTCCCCTTTTGCCCTAAGAGGAGTTTAAGGGAGTTCCTGTCCTCCGTGACCCGTTGTAGATCGGCCTCGAACCGATGCAGCTCAGCTCGAGACCGAGAACATGCTTCTTGGTGAACCGCCATGGCCTACGAAGAAGGAAGAAAAGAAGTTAGGAAAGAATAGAAATACATGAAAAATAATATCAACAAGGGGAGTTAAGAGCTTACCCAAATCAGAACTAGCTGCACTTCACAGAGAAGGCCCGACACATCACTAGGGCCGGCAGCATCCTTGACCCCGGTAAACAGATCATGGAAAGGGTCCTCCCCTTCATGAGACCGGCTCATCTCGAGGGCCCCAAAAGCTTGGGCTTCCCGAATAGCCCCTTCGGAAAAAGCAGGAAGAGTGGGCAAATCTCCGATTACTATTGCCCCGGGCGACTCGCTTGGGGCGTTCTCCTCAGTTCAGAGAACTTTAGGACTGGTCCCTTCCGATGTACCCACCATTTGTTGACTTCGGTAGGAAGCATCCTCGATCTCTAATGACTCGGGGACTTTGCCTGAACCTTCCTCTGATATCTTCTCAGTACGGGGCAGAGCCTTATGAATCACCGTCGATTCAACCGCCTTTGGACATCAGTGCTTTTTCTCATTCGGGCCGCCAGCGCAGACCCGCCGTTTTCTTCTTCTTCTTCTTCTTCTTCTTCTTCTTTTTCTTGTTCTTCTTGTTCTTCTTGTTCTTCTTCTTCTTCTTCGTCTTCATCCCTTAGACGCAGAACGGTTTCTACAGTCAAGGGAATGGTATTCTTCTTCGGCTTACGAGCCGTCCTCTTCTTCGGTTTTGGATCTTTGAGAATGGAGGCCCTCTTCCTATTATTATCCTTCACCGGTTCTGGAACGGATGCTGAAGCCTCTTCCTCGACGGACGAGGGCCTCAAAACTGCATCTTTGCCCACACCTAAATACGGGAAAATTTATTAAAAGTATATGAAAAGGATCTCGTTCGAACTACCAAAAAATACGAGAAAGGGGCTTACCATAATTTTTGGCCTCCCATCGGCCCTTTGACAAGTCACGCCATGAGCGCTTGGCGTATGTGGAGGTCGAAACTAGATCCCGTACCCAGTTCTTGAGATCGGGAACTGCACCGGGCATCCAGGGAACCGCTGCATCACAAAAAGGGGATATCGGTGAGAAAAGAAATGAAAAGGAAAAATAGTAGGAGATAACAACAGAATTACACTTACGCTTCATGTTCCACTCCTCGGGAAAAGGCATCTTTTCAGTCGGAATCAGGTCCGAGGTCCTTACTCGGACGAACCTGCCCATCCATCCTCGATCCCTGTTCTCGTCTATGCTCGAGAATAGAGCCTTGGTAGCTCGACGCTGAAGTTTTATTAACCCTCCTTGAAAAAGGCGAGGATGGTACAATCAGATGCGATGATCGAAGGTGAAAGGCATCCCCTTGATTTTGTTCATGAAGTATCAGATCAAAATAACGATCCGCAAAAAAGAAGGATGAATCTGGCCTAGGGTTATTAGGTATTTACCACAAAAATCTATGATAACAGGGTCGAGGGGACCTAACGTGAAAAGGTAAGTGTATACACTTAAAAACCCTTTCACATGAGTAGTAATATCCTCTTCGGGAGACGGTACTACCACTTCTTTATTCCCCCAGTTATAATTTTTTTAATCTGCTCGATATACCCCCAGGTTATCAAACAAATATATCTCGATACGGGCTCACATCGGCTGGGAACCGACGAACCTTTATCGAGTTTGAAATCGGAGGTAAGCACACACTCTGCCGGAACGCACTCCTCAGGCCGTGGATCCACCGGTGTTTTGTCGGCGGCGGATTGTTAAGAAGAAGCTTTTTCTCTTTGGAGGAGTATTTTTGATGTCTTCATCATTTTTGGATTTAAAAGAAGGTGATAAAGATTTAGTGGTTTTTAAGAAGAATTTTCCAGAAAAGAATCACAGATCTACGAATGAACTCAGAAGAGACGAAAAGGAACTTAGAAGATTTGGAAGATTGAAGACGTAAAAGTGATAAATGGTGAAAGGAAGGGCTATTTATAGATTAAAGCAATGGCGGTTCAATATCAGCGGTGGCCGACCACCTTATGACACGCATTAAATATCTTGGGAAGCTAAACCAACGGATAGCTATCACGCACGTCATGGTCGAACTCGATGCAAATGTCAGCTTATATCTAATCGAGCCGTTGTGAAATCATGTCGTTTCTCGCTACATCCTTCCCGAAAAATGAGGGGACTATCTGTATACGGTAAAAACCGGTTAGTTCTTCGTACGAACTGGTTTAAATGATAATACATTGGATCGGAGAAGCGTCTTCATAGTATCGGGTTGAGGTCCGAAATCAGGTCACCAAGCTTCGAGCCCGAAGGACCGAATCAATGTCGAGCTCGATGTTATTATCAAGCTCGAATCCAAGTCAAACTATGATGCAAAGTAAAGTTATCGAGCTTATGATTCAGAGACCAACCAACACTGATCCCTGTATTGAATCCCGTATCAATACACTGATCCGAGTCAGAATCGAGCTCGAGTCAAGACCGAAAACTCGAGTCGATATCGAGCTCATAGACAAGAGCCGTTGCAATCCCACTAGAGGAGAGAATCTTGGCAGGAATTATGAAAAAGTTGATTTATCATGGGTCTCCCACTATGTATTTTTAATTATATCTAAAAGTATGATCCTCCACTATAAAGAGGATGGCTATATTTCTGTAAAAGATAGTTCTTTGCTTACATTGTAATTCAAGCACCATATTCTCCTGTATTCAAAAGTTATTCTTTTAAGCTTCATAAATTGATTCATCTTGCTTAGTCTTAAAAATCATCTTCTTTCCAACCTTGTTTATTTTGCATTCTTTGCAATTCATATTTGATATTTCTATTTATTCTTATGATTTGTATTAAGCTATATCACATATCCTTAGAACTACGTCCAAATTCAATTCTATCCATTTTTCGGGTAAACAATCTGCTAAATATTATAGGCTGAGAGATCATTGAAACAAATATCTATCAATTATTGAGCCAAGTACATGTTTTATGTTATACACGTCATCTATCCACATTTTAGAATCTAAACATAACTTGTACCCGAATCAAACAAACCCAAAATATATTTTTGACTACTGCTAAAACACCAGCCTCGATACAGCGTGTCGTATAACTTGTATTCATGATCCAGGCATATTGGGAGCTTGATATTGATACAAAATTTTCTCAATTCACAGCAACCTTTGACAAATCAGCATGGTTGCTTTTAGCCTCAACTATGCTGCCTTATTGAAGAGTGGTTTGCATAACTGCCCAAACTCTGTAGTACAATCACAAGATGTGAATTAAGTAAACTATATATTGAGCCAAGAAATCAAATGCTCTCAACAATATAGGAAGAACCTACCTTTCACATCTTCACTTTCTAATAGCTTAATGACAAGATGGCCCCCAGGTCGTCGTAGTAAACTGTAAAGAGTGTAAACCATCATTCTTTGGGGTTGAATTTGAGCAATGTGATCGTCCCTCCCCTTGTACAATATCACCTGAATGCAATAGGGAAACCCCGCCAACAGCCAAATCAAACAGATAAAGCTGCATCTCTTGTGCTGATTCCAGAAACTAAGGGGCACATATCAGACAGTATGACAACAAATCCTTTTTGCTGCATAAGGTTTAAATATTAACATCTTCCACATAAGGGGAATACGCCATCAATATTGTTCTTGATCCATAAGGTAATAAATATTAACATCTTCCAGGTTTTCAAAAGCACCTTCTCTCTATAATCTCATCCATCATAGCAGACCAAATATAATGTAATAGATAACAAGGATGCACAACTTCTTCTAGCCGAAGTCAAACTTAATTACTCTATAAATTATAATCAGTTAGCATAGATAGGACTTTAAGCCTAAGTTGACAAACATGACTGTGATATGTGTGAGCATGTGTTTTTTTGCTCAAAGAGTAATTCGAGTATTTTTATGATGTTTGTAGATTTTTATGTGATGTGTTTGCATTTTTAATTGCATTTTGTTGCATTTAGTGGCACTTTAAAATACAAAAATCACAAAAAATGCATTTATTTTTCTTTTTCTTTCATCTTTGCATTTTAGGATTTATTAATTGCATAATTAGCTTGTGGATTGAATTAAGTGGTAGTTTAATAGTTAATTACTTGTAAATTAGGTGAGTGGGCTATTGTGCAAAAGGGGTTTAATTGAAAATTGGTTCAACATATGTTTAAACAAAGTGTGGCTAAGTATGTAAAGGAAAACGGGTAGAGAGATAGGTCTTTGTTTTGTTAAAACCAACTGGACCCGTTTTACTTTGGCCCAGTCTTGCAAATCAGCTCAGCCCAATATCTCCGACCCGGTCCAGATTAGACCCGTCATTTAATGCATTGAACAACGCCGTTTTGATCAAAACGACGTCGTTTCCTCCTTTGACCTGCTTTAAACAAAACTTTCCCTTTAGACCCGACCCTAACCGCCCCCCAATTCTGTCTCTCATTATCACCTACCCCCACTACCAACATCGTATATTGACGACCAATTTTGACCCCTCCCCCCTTAAAATTAACTTATTTATACTTAATAATTGGCAATGAATGCTTTAGAAATATTTTTTATATATATAATACCTATTTTTTACAAAATTAATTTAGTATTAGTAATTCTGAAATTGATAATTTAATATTATAATTATAAATACATAATTCTTACTATCTTAAGATTATTAAAATAATTTCTATACACATAGGTTTTATAATTATTTTAATAAATTACTCCTTAATTTCTAATTAATTATATTACTGTGCTAATAATTCGAACTTGTGTTATAATTTAAAAAATAAAGTATTTTATAAATAATTAATTACAATAATTAGTAGTATATTTGATGATTATGATTTCTACTATATTTTATTGAAAATAATTAAGTTTATATAAATTAATTTCAAAAGGGTTAAAGGGCTAAAAGGCTACAATTGCAAATTTTCAATCAAATACAATGTGGCTATTTGTTAAATTAATTCCAGCCCAAAGGCACTGGCCCAAAGCATTTAACCCGGTCCAGGTCCACCCCTCCCATTCCAACGTGGCAAACCATGCCACCTTCATTGAGCCAATAAGCCTGCATCATGTCACCTCTTCACATCACTCACAAAAGAAACACAATCAATCTAAGCCGTCCATCCTTCAGATCAACGACCCACATTTTATCCCAATTTACCCTTTAATTTCAACACCCCATGAGATTTAATCTCAGCCATCCAAACATAAAGATCTGACGGCCCTCATATTTTCTCATAAAAAATATTTTAATCCCAAAATATTAGGACCGTTGATCTAAAAGATCAACGGCCCAGATCCTATTCCCCTATCTTAAACCTAGAGACGACCACTCCTATCTCCCAAACCCTAATCATTCTAACACGATCTCGACCGCCTCCCTTTATCTTTTCTCTCCATTTTCTCTCAACTTTACATGCTCAAATCAATCAAAGACCTTGCACAAATTTGTGCAAGGTGATGAATTCATCTGGAAATCATCCCTCATGTCTCCTTTGTCCGCAATTCTCGCTGAACCTTTCCCTTTCCACCAATGAAATTTGAAATCCCCCAAATCCGAACCCTAAGACTCAAAGATGCAACTTCGAATCTCCAGATTTCCTTTGTGCTATGTTAAATCGGAGCATGCATGAGCACATTTTAGATCCTCATCATGATTATTCGAGGTCTAGATGTCAAATGCAGTGACCTCTAGATATTGGGGCTTTACCCGATGGGTTTTTCCATCAACTGTCACATTCTCTCTTCTCAAGTATACTCCCATTGATTTTCCCTCTATTTCTCTGATTTTTACTCGCCTCTGCTTGCATCACCTTGTAATCGCCACTCTCCACTATCTAATTTGAATCTGCTGAAACCCTAAAGGCTTCAATGGCTACTATAAATAGTAGCCTTAATTGCACTCACCTAATAAAACCAACAACACCTAACATCTAAAGAAAATTGATATACCATATAGTATCGTTTAGAAATTTTCAATTGTAGTCTCAGTTCTTACTCAATTTCTGCTTTCCCCTCTCTCTTTCTGGTTCTGAGCTTGCCTGTTGATTTAAAAGTTTGAGTTTTTGGCTTTCTGAATGGCTATATTAAGCATTTGGTTGGTTTGTTTCCCTAAAAGAGGTCAATAAAACCTTAACTCTACTCTTCTTTTTAATCGTCTGAATTTGCAAGCATGATTTGTCCTGTTATCTTTCACTAAATGATATTATTAACAATGTGATATTATTGACTATTTTATGTATTTGTTAAAGACATATGGCTGATAAATGAATTCTAGAATCATGAGTTCCTTAAGTTATTAAAATTAGGACTATGTATTGATCCTAATGAATATCTGATAACGTATGCCTACTGTTAAGCATTGAAAACAACATAAAAAACTCTCAAGCTATTCTGATATTTAGTGTTTTTGGTGTTCTGTTAGTACTATCATGGTTATTCTACAAACTTGACTTAGGCATTACTAATATCTGTAGTGGCTCACTTGACAAATTAGACTCGAACAAACATGAACCTGTGTAGTTGTAAGACAAGATTGTCATACACTAGTCTAAGACCTTTAAAACAGTCTTCTCTTCCTGAAACGCCTCTGTGATTCTACTGATTCTTAGAAGTTCATCAAACTCATGATTGTTTGATCACATTACATAAATGTGTCTTAAGCTAATTCCTGCATTATCTTGGTATGTGTTTTGATGATCACCATGCCATTAACTGAAGTCGTGAGGTTTAGTTTAGATGTGTACATTCCATTTGTTGTACTAAAGTACTGACATTAAGTCTCACTATGTCTGAAATCCGACCCTTGCTTTGCATGAAAAGATCCCTAATGTAATCATTCCCCTTTTCTCAAATTCATGAAGAGATGTTGTTCATTTGATTATGTTAACATCCCTATAATACTATAATCTCTGCTAAATGTATCTTGTGGGTGTTCCCTTGGGCATTCTGCACTTATTTGTTCTTCAAATGCCCCTGCTTGCCCTTCATAATCATGTACATGCCTACATTATCCTTAGAACTTCACCAATCTCTCTTAAGTGAACTAGACCTAGGTTGTGAACTTTAAGCGAACCTTCTATTGCTACTATTTGAGTATAACAACATGCTTTATTATCTAAAGAGATAAGTATGAAGTTGAAAGCTCTTAGAAAGAAGTAATCATGCCATGGTCTTTAGAGTAAAACAAGACTGTTAGCTTGAGATTCTGTGAATACCCTTTTGAAGTTTTAATTATAGTTGTTAATCTGCACCCCTTCTAATACTCCTTAGAAGTTAAACTGAAGCTGTTCACTTATATCTATGTTAACATTCGCTAGGAGTTCCTATTGAAACTGTTAACCTGTGTGTGCTAGAAGATAAGACTTAAGTTAGAACCAATCTTTGACTAATCTAATTGGAGGATGTTAAGAAAAAATAAATCCGTGTCCATGAACTTTACAAATTTGAACTATGCATTTACTCTACTCCTGAGGCATATGATCCAAGAGTTTAGGTTTCAGAAGTAATCTGCCAAATGCTATTGTTCCCGTGTGCACCTGAAGTTAATCTCTTTGAGCATGCCTAATTTGTCATGTTATTCACAGTGAATCATATACCTTTGTTAGATTGTGATTACACTAGGGTGATTGGCTATCTTATGATCCTATGGTTTTATGTATTAGTTGATGCATACTCCTATGGTCTGGTATCACTGTGGTATGAGGATTTACAGTGAGTGACTTATTGGCACTTAAACCTGTAGGGAAGAATGGGTGTGAGAGATTAGGGGTATTTGGGAATAGAGTTTAGTTCTTGGTTGGGTTTCTCTCCCTAACACAAGCACTGCCCTGGGCCTTGAGACCCTTGGGAACTTTGAAGTGTCAGGGATCCAAAGAGTGTCTTGTCCTTGAATGGAATTCTACCCTTAGCCTCTAACCTATTGACATTTATTACTTCTTTTAGGTTTAGTGTTTAATAACAACAAAAAGCTTCATTGTGAATCCCTTGGCCATCTGTGACTTTACACTAATTTTCATATTCTAGATTGCTTATTAACTGTGTAATTCGATTTAGGCCCATGATAGTTTGTTTCATGCATAACCATGTACATTGAAATAGTATATCTAATGACTTTCTTTCTTTTTTTGAACATGTATTACAATTGGGCCTGCCGAGTTCTCAAAGAACTCGGGCCCAAGTCCTGCACCTGCGCATTTGTAAACCTGAAGTCTACTGTTGTCCGTACTGCTATTTTTTGGGCCTACCTCTCTTCAAGCCCAAACCAGAGTCCATCCTTTCCCTTTACTATTTTATTACATTCTACTATCCTTCTTTCTCATGTGTATATAAGACTTACCATATTTGATTGAATGTTTTATTCTATATCTTTGAATCATGTGGATAATCTAGGCAAGCCTTAAAAAGCATAGGATTAAAGAAACATTGGAAAGACAAACAAACCTGATGAGACACCTAAAGATCCAAAGCAGACACTTACCAAAACCTTTCTTTACCCATTTCAGAAATGGAAATCAACTAAAATATACCCGAGATTAATATGGTGATGGGAGCACCCCACAAGCTGAAGCAGTGGTGGAAGAATATCCGCCGAGAGCACGAAGATGCGATTTGGACACACCTGGGGGCACTGTCCACTTTGTTAAATATCTGAGTAGACCATGTGCTTACTTCCTGCTGATAGAGATTTGGGATCCGGCTAAGGTGGTGTTCAAGTTTGCTGATTGTGAGTTAGTGACGACATTGAAAGAAGTTATTAGTTTCACGGAGCTACCATTTACAGTGATGAGACCAATATTGCCAGTCACCATGCTCGGTTACAGGTTCCTAGATGCTCTGGGCCTGGCAAATAGTCGAAGTTTGAGAAACATCAAGAACAGATGGTGAGCCTAGATAAACTGTTCGGTAGGTTCGGACATCGTGAAAGCTATGAATAGTACTCGGGAGAATTTCAATGTGATCAAGCAACATGGGAGAGTCTCAGGCCCATCACATTCTCATTGGCGCTATTAGGATTGTTGGTCTTCCCGCAAAGAATAGGTCAGATCAAAATCAACCCGTTACCTATGGTTCTAACAACATTCCACGATAATCTCCAAGCTACTCTGGTACCGATGGTGTTACTTGAGATTCTAAGGGCTTTGTCTGCATATGCACGAGGGTATGATTTCTCTAAGGGCTTTGTTGCTTCAGATCTGGGACACAGAATATTTTTTCCAGCGAGAGGCCATAATTGACTACTTTGTGGGCATCAACAATATGATCCGCAGCCATAACGAAAGGATGAGACATTAGATCTGCTCACATGGACAAGAAGAGTGGAGAGAAATACCGACTAACCTAAGTGGAGAATTGGTCAATTGGAAGTTGTCATGGTTAGGGGGAGGGAAATCCTAAGGACTCCTTAAAAATATTTCATCGAGCTGATAAGGCTTGAGGGCATCCATCCATACTCACCCTTGCACGTTCTCAGAAAGTCCTGGTTAATCTAGGATGTGACTCTATGGACGAGGACAACACTGTATGAGGATGAGTACAACAGACATATTCCAATACCAAAGATAAGAAGGCTCCAAGAAGAGTAGAATGATCTGGTCACAACCCGCCAGGGAACAACCTCCATTGGATGACAGTAAATTGACTAAGTATTTCATCAGGGTCCAGGAAGGGATATACTTTGAAACAATGATGGGTATGATGGGACAGAATTCCCCGAAATGGTCAAAATGGGAGATTTCTTAGAAAAAGGTATAAAATCTGACAAAGTACAACCCATGGCTGCCCTATAAGTAGCCAACAAGGCAATCTAATCATGGTCAATCGGTAGCAGAAAGAAGAAAAAAGAAGAAGTTTCAACAGTCGTCCCTTACTATCAACCCAACCCACATCATGGAAACACTTCTTATTCCCCAAACAACCATTCATCACCACCCGCCTACGTTGTAGTCTACAACACAGGCAATATTCCCATCCCCAACCTCAATATAACCCTCCTCGATCCCATAACAAACTGAATCCACAACGACCATATGCTCCTGTCCAAACCACCACTCATCAAAACCGACCCACTTATGCACCACGCACTCGTCCAAATTTTGAAGAGAGGGGTCCTAGAAATTATACCCCGATTGCTAAGCCTCTAGCTCAATTGTTTGAAAGGTTGAGAAGAGCAGGATTGATACACCTAGTGGAAAGAAGGGTTCTTGAGTATCCCTCAAAGTATTTTGATGCAACCATAGGTACATGTGCCATTCAAATGTGCCCAGGCATGATACTGAAAATTATTTTAGCTGAAAATTGAAATTGAAACACTGATCAAAAGCAGAGCCATTCAGTGCACTCCGGCTCCGCCAAATGTGAAGCGCAATCTGCTGCCGAATCACTGGAATTAGGGGGTCAACATGATCACCTTAGATGAAGAATATGAATTGAAAGGAATTATTGTCATGATAGGGAATGTAGAGGCCGCAAGGATCCCGCTTCAAAGGACTCCGATGATCACAGTACAAGTGAGACGAATGGTAACGATTCAGACTTATCAGCGAAAACCTGCCGTTGCTATAGGGGGGTGAAGATGGTCAGGAATACAAAACCATCCCATGGACATATCAACAAAAGGGGAAAACCAAGATGACAGACTCCGCAGCAGCCCATGGTATGACTAGGTCACAGAGGTGCTACGCTCCTGAAGATGAAAATTGAGGGAATTTGGGAAGAGAGCAGATTCAAAGAAGAAATATAACAGTCCCCGAGACCACAAAATTATGGAAGAGAATGTCGACTAAGGAATACTCCGTGGAGAAGCAATTGAAGAAAACTACAGTGCAAATATCAATCATAGACTTACTGATGAGCTTCGACAGTCATAAAGATGCCCTGATGAGAGTACTAAGTGGGGTAAGTGTGTCAAGTAACACCACCAGTGAAGCACTGGCTACAACTATTGGGAAAATGATCAAAGTAAATATGGTCACTTTTCGAACCCAAGAGTAAGAAGGATGTGATGAGTTTCCTAGGTAGGCTGAATTACATCAGTCGTTTCATAGCCCAGTCCACAGTAATTTGTGAACCTATTTTCAAGGTGCTGAAAAAGAACGTTGCCACAAAGTGTATAGAAGAGTGTCAGACATCCATCAACCGGATTAAGGAGGACTTGTCAAATCCACCAGTGTTGGTATATCTGTCAGTTTTGGATAACGCCTTCGGATGTGTGTTGGGATAGCACGATAAAACTGGGAGAAAAAAGCAAGCCATCTACTACTTAAGTAAGAAGTTCACACCATGCGAGGCAAAATACACTTTGATAGAGCACACTTGCTATGCTCTAACTTGGATTACCCAGAAATTGAGGCATTACATATCAGCATATACTACACATTTGATATCTCAGCTCGAGCCGCTCAAGTATATATTTCAGACGCCGATGCCTACCGTAAAGCTAGCTAAATGGCAGATTCACCTCAGAGAATTTGACATCGTGTGCATAACCCAAAAGGCTATCAAGGGACAAGGTATAGCCGACCACCTCGCAGAGAATCCAGTTGACATAGATTACGAGCCGCTCACTACGTACTTTCCGGATGAAGAGGTATTGTTCGCCGGAGAAGATATTGCAGAGTCATACCCTGGGTGGAAAATATTTTTCGATGGAGCAGCGAATTTCAAAGGAGTAGGAACTGGGCAGTCCTAATTTTGGAATCCGGGTAGCACTATCCCGCATCAACAAAAGATTTCCTTGTACCAATAATATGGCTGAATACGAAGCATGCATCCTTCGGATCAGAATGGCAGTAGACATGAACATCAAAGAACTTTTGGTCATATGGGATTCCGATCTATTGCTAGACCAAGTCCAAGGGGAGTGGTCCACCAAAGACGTCAAGATTCTTTTGTATCTGTGCTGTGTAAAAGAGTTATGCAAAAAGTTCACGAAGATTGGGTTTAAGCACGTTCCCAGGATCCAGAATGAGTTCACCAATGCCCTTGCAACTCTATCGTCCATGATTCAACATCCAGATAAGAACTATATTGAACCTATCAAGGTAGAGATCAGGGATTAATATGCATATTGCTTCAATGTAGATGAAGAGTCAGATGATAAACCATGGTACCATGGTATCAAGAGATTCCTCGAAATAAGAGAGTCCCCAAAAAAATGCTATTACTAGTTAGAAGCGAGCTCTCAGGAGGCTGGAGAATCACTTTTTCCCTAACGGGGAAGTCCTACATAGGAGGACCCCAGACTTGGGTTTGTTGAGATATGTAGATGTCACCGAGGCAACGAGATTATTGGAAGAAATACATGTAGGAACGTGCAGATCCCACATGAACGGGTTCACATTAGCCAAGAAGATCTTGAGAGCTGGATTCATGGGATTTATTCGGGTTTCGCTTAATAAGTTGAGTGTGATGGGTTCGCCTTGGCCGTTTGCCACTTGCGTCATGAAAATTGGATCTATAGAGCCCGCTGCATCAAATGGGCACTTCATCTTGGTAGCCATCAACAACTTCACCAAATGGGTCAAGCATCTACCTACAAGGCCGTCACAAAAAGGTAGTGGCGAATTTCGTCCGAAACAATATCGTCTGCCAATTTGGAATACCTGAGTCGATCATCACTGACAATGCCGCTAACCGCAATAGCGATCTCATGAGGGAAATCTGCAAGAAGTTCAGAATCGTCCATCGCAACTCCATAGCCTACATACCACAAATGAATGGAGCAGTTGAGGCAGCCAATAATAATATCAAGAAAATTCTACGAAAGATAGTGGATAATCACATGAAATGGCACGAGAAACTATCCTTTGCCTTACTAGGTTATCGGACCACCATGAGAACATCCATTGGGGCAACGCCGTACACGTTAGTATATGACATCAAAGCTGTGATACCCGCGGAGGTCGAGATACCATCCTTAAGGGTCATCCAAGAGGCCAAGTTGGATGATGCAGAGTGGATACGGGTCAGACAGGAGCAACTCATGCTCATTGAGGAGAAGAGAATGGATGCAGTATGCCATGGTCAACTGTATCAGAATAGGATGGCCACTGCATTTAACAAAAGGGTGAAGCCTCGCCAGTTCACACTGGGGCAATTGGTTCTGAAGAAACTTTCCCCCCACCAGGAAGAAGCCAAAGGAAAGTTCGGACCAAATTGGCAAGGACCTTACGTGGTTCACTGAGTGTTGTCAGGTGGATCTTTAATTTTGGAAGAAATGGATAGAAGAGTCAACACGAACCCCATCAACTCATATGTAATCAAGAGATATTATGTTTGAAGGCAAATAGAGTTAGGTTTTGCTATAACAGAACTACATTCAACCTGACTTCCCACAAAGGCATATGTAGGCAGCCCACGTAGGGTTCGATTTTTCTCCCTCCTTTATTTTGTAATAGAAAATCCAAATACCATTTTGTATGACTTGATTTCCTCGAGAAGGAATACGTAGGCAATCCTCATCGAAATTAGTTGTCTTTTGTAATTGAACTACGTCCTAGCCTGATTTCATTTGGATACATAGACAGTCTGAGTCAGACTTTGCCATTTCATTCTTAATCTCATCATTTTGCATCTATTGTAATCGAACTACGTCTCGACCTGATTCCATTTGGATATGTAGGCTGCCTGAATCAGGCTCGATCATCTTCATCATATTTTTGTCATCATTCACGAACTACGCTTAGATCTAATTCCGTTTTGGATACGTAGGCAACCCGAAAGGGTTCGTTCATGACCTTAAGGAGACCTTTGTAGTGCATTAGTTTGAATTAGGACATAGCCGTTACGACAAGCAACCGCATTGTCAGAAGCATTGTGGAAGATCGACACCAACGGGGTAGATTTTTCAAGAAGCAACACTCATGTTTGGAGAACCATTCGTAGTATGTCATAATCCGGAATGACAACATTTTCAATAAAAACAAAGATTTTCAAAAAATGTTTTCTAAAATATAGTAATTCATTCCACCTACCGAACTTCGTGGCGTAACCATATCAACGGCTGGGGAAAAACCAACACTGTGGTCGACACAAACCAACTCCCCCCTCCCTCCAAGAATTTTTCTTTGAGTACAGTGTCAACAGGACGCAAGGAAATGTTGGGATTACACTGGGGAAAATGACGGATTCACCACTTTCCCAGGATTATCACCCCTTCTCCTTTATTTAAATTTTCGGGTACAACTGAAACTAATTCTTGAATCCTTTGCAGGTACCTTGGAGTCAGATCGCTATTGCGGAAAGGGCACATTGTACATAGAAAACTGTCTGCTCAACCAATCAAAGCACCTGGTACAAAATAAACTGCTGGCTTGACCAATTGAAGCCCTGTATATAGCAAACTGCCTACTAAACCAATCGGAGCACCTTGTACAAAACGAGCTACCATCTTTACCAATTAGAGCCCTATATATAGCAAATCGTCAGCTCAATCGATCGGAGCACCCCGTACAAAATGAATATCGGTTTCGCCAATTGAAGCCCTGTATATAGCAAATTGTTCGCTCCGTCATAGCAGAGATCAAAATATATAATCTCAAACCTCGTCACCGTCGTTATGTCAATCGATGGCCGCAACTTAGCTTCGTAGTCAAGAGTATCTCTTGGGCATGCTTTTCTTTTCCTTTGTTATTATCTTGAATGTTTTGACGTTTTGCTCGTGCAATTTCAGGCATGATTATGTTTTTAGTCAAATCGCTCCCGAGCGGAGATTACTTTACATTTTTCAAGTGCAAAGCTCTCCCAACAAGCGGAGACGCACTCTACAAGTCAAGCTCTCCCAACAAGCGGAGACACTTTTTTAATGCAAAACTCTCCCAACAAGCGGAGATACTTTTTCAATGGAAAGCTCTCCCAATAAGCGGAGATGCATTCTATAACTACTTCCGACATGAGGAGACTCAATGCTCCTATAACTACGGAACAGTACACAACTTGGCCAACAAATCGAGTCAAGTTCAAGTACCCCATCATCCCGATCCAAAATAATGTCTCACCGGCAGCCAAGCATTATCATTCCTGCATCATTTATATCACATTTTAACATATTCTGCATTGCAATATATGGGTATGTGTGTATTTCTTTTTTGCAGGAACAAACATCTCAATGTGGAACTTTTTCTAAGCAGCAAACCAAGCTACAACGCTATGAGAGACAACAAACTCATTAGCGGGCCAAGGATCTGAGCTTAAACTCAAAACGATAAGTAGAACTCTAATTCTTCAAATCTTTCAAATCAAGCCGCAACTCAAAGTTATCATTGTTGCACCCTATTTTGCACTAGTCAAAACAAGATTCAACTTGTGGTTTCTATGTTGTTGATAAAAGAGAGTGGCCACCTAATAATTGAAGGTATAATAGGGTACCTATTTAATTACTAAGTAATATTCTTTATCGGTCTGTTAACAACAACAGAGAAAAGAGAGTCGCCACCTAATATTTGAAGGTATACTAGGGTACCTATTTAATTACTAAGTCACATTTATTATCGGTCTGTTAACCGGTAAGATTACGGGTAAGGGTTCTTGTTCTTCTAAGGGGAAGGTGTTAGGCACCCCTTAAAATCTACCTAAGGTAGCTCCATAAGACTTAGACTAATCTTAAGGGATCAGTTATTTATACTATGCTTAATTACTTTTAAAGAGTATGGCTTACTGTATATCTAAGGGAGAGCATGATTTTAATAAAAGGAACATGAGACCTTTAAAAGGATGTAAATTTATAAAGGAGTCTAGAGATATGTTGAAAGAGTTTTGAAACTTGTATGTAAGTGGTCTATATTTTTATAAAGCTTGTGAAAAGAGGTTAAGTTATGAAAACACTTGATTTAGGGAATGAGTGTTCATATAACTCTAAAAGGTGTTTGTGAGAAAATGAAACTACATATACCTTAGATTCTGAAATCTTAAATTTTGACTTGAGAAAAATGGTTTTGAAATTCTTGCTGGGCAGCAACACTTTGATCTTTGGAAAGAGTCGGTTTTCTAGCCTTACGATTTGGATCTGATTTCCTTTTGAAAATGGGCTGTTATTTTTACTAAATTCTGGGCTTCAAAATCTTTTAAGAAAAGGAAAGTGAGCGAGAACATAGTATGATATAAACAAATATAATTAACAAAATGGGGATTAATTACTAACTAATTCTTTTTTTTTAAATCCTATATTATTTAAGGCTTGCCTATGTTTTATATGACATTAAAGCATGAAATAAAGTATGTGATCTAATATATGAGTATTATATACATGACAACAAAGATGTGATAAAGAAACAAAGTAGTAGATAAAAGGTAATGAAGCAGTAAACTAGATTAATGAAGCAATAGACAATAATAAAGGGAATTGAGGGAAAGAGGATTGGACTCTGGTAATTAGGCCTCAAGAAAGCAGGCCCAACAGTAAAGAGATGCGGCTACAGGTGCATTAGCTTTCTACTAGTACATGCATGAATTAGTCACACTACTTGGAATTTAAAAGGTGTTAACAAAGGTTCAGGCAAACAGTTACAACTAACACTTTTTAAAACGTTATCAGAGATATCAGAAACATGATAAAAACTCTCAATATGACTATAGGTTCACAGATTTGAACATGGAATCTCTACGGGCTCAACATGATCATATTCCTAATAGTATTAACCTTAAACAAGCCATCATGTTCAGACAGTATCAACAAAGAACTTCTCATAAGATTTAGAAACCAGGTTCAGTTCAAATTTGCAATGAGGAAAGGACTGAGTACAGTTTTAAACAAAAACATAGAATCATAGAGTCAGACAGAAATATATGCAATATTCAGTCAGTTATACATAGACACTTCAAGTGGGATTGTAATCTTATACAGACAGGGGAGCTTTACATGTTATAGAATCAAGTTAGCCATGTCATGAAGAGAGGGAGTTATAGACAAAGGAAGTATTATACCAAAACAGGTTTAACTCAGGTGTATAGCTTAAATTAGTATCTAGATATGAAGTAATCACACTCAGCTTAAAATTATCATTTTTGACTATAACAAGAATGACTAGGTCCTGCTTTATGAGAGATACCTCAGTGACAACTGAATGTAAGATTCACAAAGTCAGCAATAGCATAGAAGAGGCTAGACAAGAAAATGCTATATCAAACAGGTTTCGACTTAAACGTGTAACTGAAGGCTTTAGCTAAACATGAGGCACTGTGTTTAGCTTAGCAGAAATTACCAGTCAACATGATTATGACTTGCTTTTTATGAGGAGTGACTTAATTTTAGCAGAATATATATAGCAAAGTTATTGATATTCATAAAAGTACACCTCAACAAGACTGTTTCAATAGATGCAACCAATAACTAGATAAAATCATGAGAATGTCATAGTGTTAACCCAGAAGTTGCCTACAGAGTTAGCAAATACAGTTATAGAGAAGGAAAGTATCTAAACACTTAGATTTTTTCATGTTATAATTAAATGGTGGATGATATGAACTTATGAACATTTTAGGTTTATCTCAGTTAGGAGTATTAAATAATAAACTCGATCACAAGATAGACAGAATGTTGGGAAACACTATGTAGAGGTATAGATCACATCAGAATCATGGGTGAAAGACTATGAAGTTTAGGTAAACATGAGCAGTCATTCAAGGTACATTACAGCTTAATCATACAGACTGTTTAAACTCGAAAATGAAAGTCATCAGCAGTCACATAATAACTTGATCGCCATTAATTAAAAACTTAAGAGGCATGAAAATTGATCGTAGGCAGACAACATCTTATCATGAACAAAGAATAATATTTCTATACTGGTTATAAGCATCATAAACGACTATAGTTCACAAAAGATAACAAGCATATTCATAATATCCAGATAAGATGAATAGTAGAGAAAAGTTAGAAGTATACTGACCTTTTCGAGGGCATCAGACCTAACATGGATCCTTCTTTATCGCCTAATACCCAAGATTTCAAGCTCGAAGCAGTGAAAGCACTTAGGAAACAAAAGAAAAGGAAATCAATAAGAAACCCTAGGTTCTGGATTCTCATAATTGCTCTTAGATAATTGTTCTAGTTGGTGATTCTAGGTTGTGGTAGGTGATTGTCAAGATGTTGTTAGGTGAGAACATTAAAAGCCCTTTTTAAAGTGCCATTAAGGCTCTAGGGTTTCGATCAGATTCAAAATTGTGAGTGAAAAGTGACGAAATATTGATGATGATAGCAAAATCAAGTGAAGATCTTAGAGACAGAGGGGGAAAATGAATGAAAATTTTACCTGAGTGGAGAGCAATTGACCGTTGAAGAAAACCCATCGGACAAAGCCCAAAAACCTAGAGGTCACTACGTTTGACCTCTGGGTACAGAATATTCATGATGAAGTTCTAAAGAGGATCCTCATGGCTTTGATTTGAAAGAACAAATAAGGTCTGAGACAATTTGAGATTTCATTCTTTGGTCTGTGATTTCGATACTACGTCTTTTGAAACTAAACGGTGAAAACGGAAAAAAAAACAACAAGATTCCTAGTACAGGGACAAGATAGATACACATGCATGTCATGGATTTAAAAGACCATAGATGATTCAAAGTTTCATTTCTGGGTTAGGGTTTTTGGATTTGGGGATTTTGAATCTTAATGTTGAAAAAAGGAAGAAGACATCAGGATTCGCAGGTTTAGCTGACAATAGGAATGATTTTGTGGTTGATTTGAGACTTTGCAGGGATTTGTGCAAGCTTTTGGTTGATTTAGGTTTATGAGAGTTTGAGAGAATAGAGAGAGGAAGGGGAAAGGGGACGGCCGAGTCAAGGAGTGAATGATTAGGGTTTGGGAGGAGTAGGGGCCTGTCTCTAGGGTTAAAGTCAAGAGATAGAATCTGGGCCATTGATCTTTGAGATCAACGGTCCTTATAATTTGGTCATTAGCAATTTTTAAGGGAGATTTTTGGTGTCCGTTAGATGATGAGATTTTGGACTGTCGGGATGAGATCTCTGGGGTAGGTATTTAAAATTAAGAGAAAATCGGAGATTAAATGTGAATCGTTGATAAGATAGACCAACAGTTTAGATGTGAGTGTGTTTGTTCTGTGAGTGGTGTGGGAGGGTGATATGGTGCACGGTGATTGGTTTGAAAGAGATGGCACGGATCGCCACAGTGGAAAGAGAGGAGTGTTTGGAGTGGGTATACTTCGGACTGGGCTTGATAATTGGGCTAAAATAAATTTAAGAAATGGCCATTTTACATTTGATTGAGAATTGCAACTGTAGACCTTTTGTCTTTTAATCCCCTTTTGAATTTAATTTAAATAAACTTAACAATTATAATTATTATATATATTACTAGTTATTTTAATTGATTCTTTACAAAATACTTTGTTTTTTTCTTCTAAATTGTAACACTAATTTCGAAATTTTAACATAGTAGTCTAATTAACTAGAAATTAAAGAGCAATTCATCAAATTAATTATAGAACCTATGTAATGTATATATAAAAGTTATCTTAAAATTTTTAAAATAGTAAATATATTTTTAATTACATAATATTAATACTACGTGATTAATTTTAAAACTAATATTTAATCAATTTGTAAAAATAGATATTTATTGCTAGAAAATAGTTAAAAATATTTATTGTAAATTATTAAGTATAAATAAATTAATTTAAAAGGGGATGGTCAAAATTGGTCGTCAACAGCTACCCCTCTTTGACCGGAGACGATGAAAGAGTTTTCGGGCAAAGAAATTGAACCAAAGCCAAATTTTTCCCGACTTTAGGCATGTATTGCAGGAGTGGCATGAAGATTATGAGTTGCAGGATTGAGTTAAGGAAGATTCTGGGAGGATTTTGGAAAGAATTTTGGAAATATTGGGGCCGAATTCTGGCTTTGAATTACTTACATACCTCAGGCTTAATGAGGATCAGGCATCATATAGTTCTGGAGTGAAGATTTTGAGGAAGCGACACTCGCAAGAATTGCCCCAATATCGCATTATGATGATACAGTGAGACGGAGGATTGGGCACTCGTGATAGCTTGAGTTGTGCGGCTTGATTTGAAGGATTTGAAAACTTTAAGTTTCACGGTCGTCTTGAACTTGGGTCCTTGGCCCGCTAATAGGCTTGCTGTCCCTATAGTGTTATAGTTTGATCTGCTACTTAGAAAAGTTCCACGATGTGGTATTTGTTCCTGCAAAACAAATAAAATATACGCATACCAATATATTAAGATGCGATTTAAATGTTGCAGGAATGATGATGCATGGTTGTCGGCGAGCCGTTATTTGGGATCGGGATGATGGGAAACTTGATCTTGACTCGATTTGTTAGCCAGGCTGTGTACCATTTCACAGCTAACAGAGCATTTGAAAATTGTCTTTGCTTGCTGGGAGAGCTTGATTGGTATAGTGCATCTCCGCTTATTGGTAGAGCTTGATTTGTAGAGTGCGTCTCCACTTGTTAGGAGAGCTTTGCACTGAAATGTAAAGTAATATCCGCTTGGGAATGATTGACTAAAATCATAATCATGCCTAAAGCTGCATGAGCAAAATGTTAAAACATTCAAAGTAATAGCAAATTGAATAAAAGAATGCCTAAGAGATACTCTTGACTGCGAAGCTAAGTTGCGGCCATCGATTGGCAGAACATCGATGATGAGGTTTGCGACTGTCTATTCTGGCATCCATTGTGACGGAGCGACGATGCGAGTTGCTTGGTTGGCGAAGTTTGTAGTTTGCTATATACAAGGCTTCGATTGGCGAAGCCGACGTTCGATTTGTATAAGGCGCTCCGATTGATTGAGCTAACAGTTTGCTATATACAGGACATCAATTGATGAAGCCGACGTCTCGTTTGTACAGGGTGCTCTGATTAGTTGAGCAGACAATTTTCTACATACAGGGCTTCAATTGGTGAAGCTGACGACTCGTTTGTACAGGATGCTCCGATTAGTTGAGCAGGCGGTTTGCTATGTACAGGTTTTTTTGTATCAGCTATCTAATTCTGAGATGCCTACAAAGGATTCAAAGTTTAGCTTTAGTTGTACCAGAAAAATCTAAGTAAAGGAGGAAGAGAGATAATCTTAGGCAGGTGGCGGGTCTGTCATTTGCCCTAGTGTGGTCTTAGTGCTTCCTTGCTTTCTATTGACCCTACGCTCAAAGAAAAATTCTTAGTGGGGGCAAGGAAGTTGGTTTGTGTCGACCACAGTGTTGGTTTGCCCCGACCTTTGACATGATTGCGCCGCGAAGTTTGGTAGATGGAATAAATTACTGTATATATATATATATTTTTAGAAAACATTTTGAAAATACTTTGTTTTTAAGGCAAATGTCGTCGTTCTGGATTATGACATGTTATGAAAGATTCTCCACGCATGAGCGTATCCTCTTGAAAACTTTTTCCCGTTGATGTCGATCTTCCGTGATGCTTCTGACAACACGACTACTTGCTGTCATGACTGCATCCTAATTTGAACTAATGCATTACAATGATTTTCCTAAGGTTATGACCGAACCCTTTCAGTTTGCCTAAGTATCCAAATGGAATCAGGTCAAAGCATAGTTCAATTCTAACAGATGTAAAATGATGACATTAAGAATGAAAATGGATGAGTCTGACTCAGACATCCTACGTATCCAAATGAAATCAGGCCAGAACGTACTTCAATTATAAAAGACGATTGAATCCAATGAGGATTGCCTACGTATTCCTTTATGAGGAAATCAAGTCGGCATAGTTCCTCGGCAACATACCAAAGTGATATTTGGTTTTTCTATTACAAAAGAAAGGGAGGAAAGAAACTGAACCCTACATGGGTTGCCTACGTATCCCTCCGTGGGAAGTCAGGTTGAACGTAGTTCTGTTACAGCAAAAACCTAACTCTATTTGTCCTTAAACATAGTATCTCTTGATTGCGTCTGAGTTGATAAGCTTCGTGTTGACTCTTTCATCCATTTCTTCCATGATTAGAGCTCTACCCGATAGTGCTCGGTGAACCACGTGAGGACCTTGCCAGTTTGGTGTAGGGCCCTATAAAATATTCCCCAAAAAACCGAAGTTCGGACTTTTTGGATTGAACAATGCACTGGGGAGTTGCAGGAAAATATTTTTGCAGAGTTAGGCATTTTCGCAGCCCATTATGCGGCCGCATAATCACTCTGCGGGCCGAAGAATGGCCGCAGAGTGAAGCAGCTACTTGGGCCATTTTTGATGACAATTTCGCGGCCAGTTATGCGACCGCACAACCATTTCACGGGCCGCACTTTTGTCGCACAATCAGCCTAAGAATTTTTGTTGAGGGAGGTTCTACGGCACATTATGCGACCTAAGAAGAGGTCCGCGGGGCCGCATAACGGCCGCATAGTGAAGCAGGACAACCCAGTTTAGAAGGCCATTTTTTGCGGACCGCAAAAAATTATGCGATCGCATATGCGACTGCAGATCTTGTCCCAGGGCTTCATTTTTGGGTTTTTATAACCCAACCTTACTTCGATAAAACATATGCCATAGTCAAATTTGAGCAATTTTCCGATACTTTTAGAGTGAGAAAGAGTGCTTAGTGTGGGGGGAGTAACCTTCAACCTATTATCCATCAATTCTTGCTCAATCATTGAGGATTAACAAAGAAAGTCTTCATCCTAAAGGTAAGAATCTATGTCATAGCTCTCAATTTCGAAAATTTACAAAAAATGGGATAATTAGAAAATAATTCTTGGGTGTGGGGGTTTCTTATCTTTCATGCATGTGTTATCAAAGAATGTGGGAAGTTTGTGACTAAAACTGGTAGAGAATGGATTGAGGAATGATGGAATCTTTCACAAAAGGGCCTTAAAAACATTAATGCGCACCTAGTGTTTGATAATGTGCTCAAATGAGCTAGAATCATGACCATCTTCCTAATTTTGGTCCAACTTGTTATATTTCTAAAATAGATCGAAGTTGCTAAGATTTCCGGAACGCTTTATAGTTTAAAGGAAGCTCAATTGAGGTATGTTGGCTAAACCCCCCCTCTTCTTAGAATCGAATCCCATAGTGTTCATGTAATTGGTGTAAGTCCCAAATTGATCGTAATAGAATTGGCTATTCCGAATGTGCTTGTGTTGAAGGATATATATGCTCAATATGTATTGTAAATTCTTCATCATATCACCTTATCATTGAGGATGTGTTCAAAATATGGAATACGTGTTAAAAATGTTAAGACTTCAAGTCAAAATCAAAATAAAGGTTGTTATGACAAATTGTATGAAAAGCTTCTATGTGCCTAAGATTCCCAAATTGCTCATATGTGAATTTAATATTAATGGGAAGCCTTATTGTTGTTGATAATGATAATGATGTTTGAATGTGAAAAGGGGAATTGGAATTATGAAATACGGCCAAGTGCCAAGAATGACTTTATAATTCTGGCTAATAGTGCCAATGAATCGAAATGATATGAAAGCAGTATGATGTGATATGATTTACTGAAAAAGGTAATGTCTCGGGTGAGACAGGCTAGTCGATCGGGCCGTAATCGGATGCCATGCCGCACACATGGTGGTGACTGTGATGGAAATTATAATAAAATTGTGGTTATGGTTGATGTCTCAAATGAGACGACCTAGTTGATCGGGTCGTGATCGGACTCCGTGTAAGAATACGGTGGTATTGTGAATTATGGTATATCGGCACTAAAGATCACCCAACTTAATAACATGGAAATTGTCTTGAAAACTTATGTGATCCTTAACTCGATGTTTTAGTATTGTTTGAAGCTCTTATTGAATTCTTGATTGTTCCCCCTTGTATTATTATTTCATTCTATTGAAATGGTGTTTAGTTTTACATACTAGTACTATTCGACAGTACTAACGTCCCTTTTGCCGGGGGCGCTACATCTTTAAATGGATGCAGGTGGTTCTATAATAGGTAGTGTTGATCAGCAATAGTGGTACATCCTCTTCCCAGCAGACTTGGTGAGACCCACTTCATCCCAGGGTCACGTATAGTATCTTTTGTTCATATTATTATCACGTCTCGAGGTATAGCCGGGGCCTTATTACCGGCACTATCATAACACTCTTTTGTATCTTTTAGAGACTTCGTAGACACTATGTGGGTTGTACATGGGTGCTAGAAAAGTCAAACAAGTTAAGTTGTGTTTTGATCACTTGTTCCACTCAAACTATAAGAATATGTATATTTTGAGAGTTAAAAGTGAAGTAACTAATGAAATGATTTAGTATTGTGCACATGATCTCCCTACTATCTAATTAATGAAATTATGTCTTCTCTTGATCATGGGTGCATTGCGTAGAAAGCATCTAATAGGCTTGCTTGATCGGGTTCACTCGATTGGGCACCGGTCGCGCTTTCCGAGTTTGGGGCGTGACAAACTTGGTATCATAGCCTAAGATTTTAAAGTGTCCTAGGATGTCTCGGAGCCGTGTCTAGTAGAGTCCTCCTTATCTGTGTGTTGTCGATCACATCTATAAGTTGGAGGCTACTTGGACATTTAGGAATAATACACTTCTTTGATATTCTGGATTGTGCGATGAAACTGATTGTGAAACTGTTCGTCCTCTAACTCGTGCATTCCTTTAACTTTCAGTACATGGCACATAAGAAGAGAGCAAGAACTGGCCAAAGAGCCAATGCCGCCTCAGGAGTGGCAATTAACCCTTTATTTGGTGATGTGAGTGAATACCCAAGGGGTAGGGATAATCCCCCGACTACTACACTGCCTGATTCCACTACACCTAACCAGGCCACACCAGTTCCTGCACCTACTGAGGGTGCAGCAGTTCCTCCAACTGATATTCTGGTTCCACCTCTAGCCCCAGCTTCCGGTTCTGGTATTTCTGACGGGGATCTTAGGGGAGCTATCTAGATGCTGACACAGATAGTGGCTTTTCAAGCCCAGAGATCAAATGTTGCACCCACTTCTTCTATCCAACAAGGGGATTCTAGTGGTTCCAGGATGAACAGGTTTCTTTAGTTGGATCCTCCGGTGTTCACAGGTGCTAATCCCGAAGAGGACCCACAGGACTTCATTGATGAGATGCATAAGACTCTCTGGGTTATGCGCACTACTGAGACGGAGGGAGTGGAGTTGGCCGCCTAACACTTGAAAGGGGTGGCCTATTCTTGGTTTGAGCTGTGGGAGGACTCTTGGGAGGATGGGAGCCATCTAACAAGGTGGAGTGAGTTTGCTAACGTTTTCATAGACCATTTCTTGCCGGCTGAGACTAGGGAAGCTCGTGTCGTAGAGTTTGAGAACCTTAAGCAAGGAAGTAAGAGTGTGTGGGGGTATCACATGGAGTTCGTGCGTCTGTCTAAATATGCCATTCTCATATTGCCCACTTTGGAGGCTAGAGTGCGTCGGTTTGTACAGGGCCTTAGCCCCTTGGTTATCAATGAGGCCGCTACAACTGCCTTGAATTCAGATATGAACTATGGGAAGATGGTAGCATTTGCTCAAGCTACAGAGAACCGTAAGTTGAAGAACAGAATGGAGCGAGAGGGTACAAGCAAGGCCCGGTCCACGGACAACTTTGGGGAGTCATTTGGTGGGGGAAGATCAACATTTAGGGGAAGGTCATCAGGGCTATCCCAGTCTTTCGCTCAGTCTTCAGCCAGTGCACCGCCAGTAGGGGAGTCATTTCAGGCCCAATCAGGGCAGCAGAGGACCCCAGAAGCAGGGCCAATCAGGAGGGAGATTCCAGCAACAGCGGAGGCCCCCATGCCCGAGGTGTGTGAAGATGCACTTGGGGATCTTCTACATGGACCTACCTATATGTTACGGGTGCGGATTGAGGGGTCTTATTCAAAGAGAGTGTCGTTCATCCCGCTGGGATTCCGCTAGAAAGGGAGATTGATTTTGGGGTTGATGTGATGCCAGGCACGCAGCCTATATCTATTCTACCCTACAGGATAGCACCAGCAGAATTGAAGGAGCTAAAGGAACAATTGAAGGATTTGTTAGAGAAGGGTTTCATCCGACCGAGTGTGCCACCATGGGGCACACCGGTTCTCTTTGTGAGGAAGAAAGATGGATCACTAAGGATGTGTATTGACTTCCGGTAGCTCAACAAAGTC
Organism: Nicotiana tabacum; assembly: GCF_000715075.1. Classification (NCBI taxonomy): domain Eukaryota; kingdom Viridiplantae; phylum Streptophyta; class Magnoliopsida; order Solanales; family Solanaceae; genus Nicotiana; species Nicotiana tabacum. The sequence continues at coordinate 65,462,168 of NC_134092.1, forward strand.
ACAATAAAAAACAAATACCCATTACCAAGAATAGATGATTTGTTTGATCGGTTACAGGGCGCTAGGTACTTCTCCAAAATTTATTTATGGTTCGGGTACCACCAATTGAATATTAGGGAGCAAGATATTCTGAAAAAACCTTTCAGGACTCGGTATGGGCACTTTGAATTTTTGGTAATGTCTTTTGGGCTAACAAATGCCCCGGTGACTTTCATGGATCTTATGAATCGGGTTTTCAAGCCTTTTCTCGATTCCTTTGTGATAGTATTCATTGACGATATCCTTTTCACGAGGTCGAGAGGACCATGCCGATCATCTCAGGGCAGTTTTGCAGACTCTTCATCAGCACCAATTGTACGCGAAATTTTCAAAATGTGAATTTTGGCTCGAGTCTGTCACATTCTTGGGTCATGTTGTCTCTGGAGAAGGAATTAAGGTTGACCCTCAAAAGATTACAGCGGTGAAGAATTGGCCTAGACCTATAACGCTAACTGTGATTCACAGTTTCTTGGGCTTAGCAGGGTATTACAAGAAGTTTGTGAAGGGGTTCTCTACTTTTGCCTCTCCGTTGACTAAATTGACTCAAAAAGCGGTTAAGTTCCAATGGTCCGATGCTTGTGAAATGAGCTTCCAGGAGTTGAAATCAAGATTGACTACAGCGCCGGTGTTGACCCTGCCAGAGGGTATAGATGGGTTTGTGGTATATTGCGATGATTCAAGGATCGGGATTGGGTTTGAGTTAATGAAACACAGCAACGTTATAGCTTATGCTTCTAGGCAACTCAAGAATCATGAGAAGAACTATCCAACACATGACTTAGAACTTGCGGCGGTGGTTTTTGCATTGACAATTTGGCGTTATAATTTGTATGGGGTCCATGTGGATGTATTCACGGACCACAAGAGTCTTCAATATATTTTCAAACAAAAGGAGTTGAATCTGAGGCAGAGAAGATGGCTTGAGTTACTCAAGGATTACAACATCGATATTCTATATCACCCGGGGAAAGCCAATGTTGTGGCGGATGCTCTTAGCCGGAAATCTATGGGTAGTTTGGCTCACTTGGAGGCAAGCCGAAGGCCGTTGGCCAGGGAGGTTCACCAGCTAGCTAGCTTGGGAGTTCGTCTTGCAGACTCTAGTGAAGGAGGGGTAATTGTGAAAAATAGGGCTGAATCATTGCTTGATGTGGATGTCAAAGAGAAGCAGTACGGCGATCCATTGTTGGTACAACTGAAGGAGGGGATTCAAAAACACAAAACTAAGGCTTGTACTCTTGGTATGGATGATGGTACACTAAGGTACCAAGGGCGACTATGTGTTCCAAATGTAGATGGTCTCCGGGAAAGAATCATGATCGAGGCTCACACTTATAGGTATTCCGTGCACCCAGGTTCTACGAAGACGTATCATGATCTCAAGGAAGTTTATTGGTGGAGTGACATGAAAATAAATATGGCGGACTTTGTGGAAAGATGTCCGAATTGTCAGCAAGTGAAGGCCGAACACCAATGGCCTGGTGGGTTGGCATAGAACATAGAAATTCCAGTGTGGAAGTGGGAAATAATTAATATGGATTTTGTGGTAGGATTACCACACTCTCCGCACAAGTTTGAATCAATTTGGGTGATTGTGGATTGGCTCACGAAATCAGCACACTTCTTTCCAATTAAATCTATCGACACAGCGGAACAGTATGCTCAGTTGTATATCAAGAAAATAGTCAGGCTACATGGCACTCCAGTTTCTATCATTTCTGATCGAGGGGCTCATTTCACGGCAAATTTTTGGAAGCAATTTCAGCAAGGTTTGGGTACTCAGGTGAATCTTAGTACAACCTTCCATCCACAGACCGACGGGCAGGCAGAGCGGACTATTCAGACACTTGAGGACATGTTGCGTGCTTGTGTTCTTGACTTTAAGGGTAGCTGGGATGATCATTTGCTACTCCTAAAGTTTGCTTATAACAACAGCTTTCATGCTAGTATTCAGATGGCACCATTTGAGGCATTATATGGTAGGAGATGTAGATCTCCCATTGGGTGGTTCGAGATTGGGGAAGCTGAGTTAATAGGACCAAACCTCGTGCATCAGGCTATAGAAAAGTTTAAAATCATTAAAGTGCGGTTGAAAAGTGCTCAGAGTCGTCAAAAATTCTATTCGGATGTTTGTCGCAGAGACTTAGAGTTCAAGGAAGATGATTGGGTATTCTTGAAGGTTTCCCCCATGAAGGGTATAATGCGGTTTGGAAGGAAAGGGAAATTGAGTGCGAGGTATGTCGGGCCGTACAAAATCATTCAGAGGATTGGTCAGGTGGTGTACAAGCTTGAGCTACTACCCGAGATGTCATTAGTGCACCCGGTATTCCATGTGTCTATGTTGAAGAAGGTAGTTGGAGATCCGTCAGCTATTGTGCCGGTTGAGACCATTGAGGTTAATGAAGAACTGTCATATGAATAAATTCTAGTTGCCATTCTTGATAGGCAAGTCTGAAAGTTGAGGATTAAAGAAATTACTTCCGTGAAGGTGTTGTGGCGAAACCAGCAGGTTGAAGAGGCTACTTGGGAGGCCGAGGAAGAGATGAAAAAGAAGTATCCTTACTTGTTTGTATAAGCTATGTAACCTTTCTATAAGAACTATTGCCTATGGATTCTTGTATCACTTGTTCAGTTAATGTAAAGGTGCTTCTTTCTAAATATATTGTATGTGAGGCCACGGTTGGTGTTGTTATGAGTTATGTTACGTCATTGGATTATACATATATATATATTGAGGATATGTTTCTGGGGCTCTCTGACATGTGGATAGGCCTAGTTACAGGGGAAACTCTGGCGAAATATTTGAAAATTTAGGGAGTTAGTCGAATTTCGGGCTGCTGGTGTGTGGTATGAAAACTGAGTTGCATAGGATGCTAATAGTGAGCCTTAATCCTCATTCGATGACGAATGATCTTAAGTGGGGGAGGATGTAAGGCCTTGTAAAATATTTCCTAAAAATTGGGGTTCATACTTTTTGGATTGAACAGTGTGCTGGAGAGTTGAAGGAAAATATTTTGCAGAGTTAGGCATTTTCGCGGCCCATTATGCGGCCGCATAATAACTCTACGGGCCACAGAATGGCCGCAGAGTGAAGCAGCTACTTGGGCCATTTTTTATGACAATTTTGCGGCCAGTTATGCGACCGCACAACTATTTCGCAAGCCGCACTTTTGTCGCACAATCAGCCTTAGAAGTTTTACGGAGGGAGATTCTGCGGTGCATTATGTGACCGCAGAACAGGTCTGCGGGTTGCATAACGGCCGCAGAGTGAAGCAGGCCAGCTCAGTTCTAAAGGCCATTTTTCGGGGTCATTTCGCAGACCGCAGAATCATTATGCGGTCGCATATGCGACCGCTGATTGTGTCCCGTGGATTCATTTTTGGGTTCTTATAACCCGAACCTGCTTCGATAAAACATATGCCATAGTCAAATTTGAGCAAATATTTGATACTTTTAGAGTGAGAAAGAGTGCTTAGTGTGGGGGAGTAACCTTCAACCTATTATCCATCAATTCTTGCTCAATCATTAAGGATTAACAAAGAAAGTCTTCATCCTAAAGGTAAAAATCTATGTCCTAGCTCCCAATTTCGAAAATTTACAAAAAATGGGTTAATTAGAAAGACAATTCTTGGGTGTGGGGGTTGTTATCTTGCATGCATGTGTTATCAAAGAATGTGGAAAGGTTGTGAGCAAAATATGATAGAGAATGGGTTGGGGAATGATGGAATCTTTCACAAAAGGGCCTTAAAAACATTAAAGCACACCTAGTGTTTGATAATGTGCTCAAATGAGCTCGAATCATGACCATCTTCCTAATTTTGGTCCAACTTTTTATATTTCTAAAATAGATCGAAGTTGCTAAGAATTCCAGAATATTTTAGAGTTTAAAGGAAGCTCAATTGAGGTATGTTGGCTAAACCTCCTTCTTCTTAGAATCGAATCCCATGGTGTTTATGTAATTGGTGTAAGTCCCAAATTGATCATAATAAAATTGGCTATTCCGAATGTGCTTGTGTTGAAAGATATATGCTCAATATGTATTTTAAATGCTTCATCATATCACATTATCATTGAGGATGTGTTCAAAATATGGAATATGTGTTAAAAATGTTAAGACTTCAAGTCAAGATCGAAATAAAGGTTGTCATGCCAAATTGTATGAAAAGCCTTTATGTGCCTAAGATTCTCAAATTGCACATATGTGAATTTAATGTCTTGAATGGGAAGATTTATTGTTGTTGATAATGATAATGATGTTTGAATGTGGAAAGGGGAATTGGAATTATGAAATACGGCCAAGTGCCAAGAATGACTTTATAATTGTGGCCACTAGTGCCAATGAATCGAAAGGATATGAAAGAAGTATAATGTGAGATGATTAATTGAAAAAGGTAATGTCTCGGGTGAGACGGCCTAGCCGATCGGGCCGTGATCGGACGCCATGCCACACACATGGCGATGACTGTGCTAGAAATTATAATGAAATTGTGGTTATGATTGATGTCTCAAATGAGATGACCTAGCCGATCGGGTCGTGATCGGACTCCGTTTAAGAATACGATGGTATTGTGAATTATGATATATCGGCATTAAAGATCACCCAACCTAATAATATGAAAATTGACTTGAAAACTTATGTGATCCTTAACTTGATGTTTTAGTATTATTTGAAGCTCTTATTGAATTCTTGATTGTTCCCTCTTGTATTATTATTCATTCTATTGAGATGGTGTTTAGTTTTACATACTAGTACTATTCGACAGTACTAACGTCCCTTTTGCCGGGGGCGCTGCATCTTTAAATGGATGCAGGTGGTTCCACAGCAGGCAATATTGATCAGCGATAGTGGTGCATCCTCTTCCCAGCAGACTTGGTGAGCCCCACTTCATCCCGGGGTCACGTATTGTATCTTTTGTTCATATTTTTATCACGTCTCGAGGTATAGCCGGGGCCTTATTACCGGCACTATCATAATACTCTTTTGTATCTTTTAGAGGCTCCGTAAACACTATGTGAGTTGTACATGGGTGCTAGAAAATTCAAACAAGTTAGGTTGTGTTTTGATCACTTGTTCCACTCAAACTATAAGAATATGTGTATTTTGAAACTTAAAAGTGAAGTAACTAATGAAATGATTTAGTATTGTGTACATGATCTCCCTACTGTCTAATTAACAAAATCATGTCTTCTCTTGATCATGGGTGTGTTGGGTAGAAAGCGTCTAACAGGCTTGCTTGACCGGGTTCACTCGGTTGGGCACCGGTCGCGCTTTTCGAGTTTGGGGCATGACATTTGGTGTGAACTTTCCTTTGGCTTCCTCTTGGCGGGGAAAGAGTTTCTTCAAGACCAACTGCCCCAGTGCAAACTGGCGAGGCTTCACTCTCTTGTTAAATGCACTGTCCATCCTGTTCTGATATAACTGACCAAGACATACTGCATCCATTCTTTTCTCGTCAATGAGCATGAGTTGCTCTTGTCTGACCCGTATCCATTCTACGTCGTCCAATTTTGCTTCTTGAATGACCCTTAAAGATGGTATTTTGACCTCCGCAGGTATCACAGCTTTAGTGTTGTATACTAACATGTACGGCATTTCCCTAGTGGATGTCCTCATGGTAGTCCGATAAATAAGTAAAGCAAAAGGTAGTTTCTTGTGCCATTGTCTGTGATTGTCCACTATCTTCCGTAGAATTCTCTTGATATTCTTGCTGGATGCCTTGACTGCTCTATTTATTTGTGGTCTGTAGGCTGTGGAATTGTAGTGGACGATTCTGAACTTCTCGTATATTTTTCTCATGTGGTCGCTGTTGTGGTTAGCGGCATTGTCAGTGATGATAGACTCCGGTATCCCAAATCTGCAGACGTTGTTGTTTCAGACAAAATCTGCCACTACCTTCTTTGTGACGGCCTTGTAAGTAGATGCCTCGACCCATTTAGTGAAATAGTCAATAGCTACCAAGATGAAATGATGTCCATTTGATGCGGTGGGCTCTAAAGGTCCAATCACGTCCATGCCCCAAGTGGTGAACGGCCAGGGTGAACCCATTACGTTCAACTCATTCGGCGGAAGCCGGATGAAATCCCTGTGAATATGGCACTGGTGACACTTCTGCATGTAGTGGATACTGTTGCTTTCCATCATCATCCAAAAATATCCGGCTCTCAAGATCTTCTTGGCTAATGTGAACCCATTCATGTGGGGTCTGCACGTTCCTGCATGTATTTCTTCCAAAAGTCTGGTTGCCTCAGCGGCGTCCACACATATCAACAAACCTAAGTCTGGGGTCCTCATGTACAGGACTTCCCCTTTGAGGAAAACGTGGTTGGCCAGCCTCCTAAGGGCTCGCTTTTGACTATTAGTAGCATTCTCCGGATGTTCTCTAATCGCAGGGAATTTATTGATGTCGTGATGCCATGGCTTACCATCTGGTTCTTCATCTACATGGAGGCAATAGGCATGTTGACCCCTGATCTCTACCTCGATAGGGTCGATGTAGTTCTTGTCTAAATGTTAAATCATAGATGATAGGGTTTCGAGAGCCGGCAAACTCGTCCTAAATCCCGGGGACATGCTTGAACTCAATCTTTATGAACTTCTTGCACAAGTCCTTCATACAGTGCAGGTACGGAAGTATCTTGACATTCTTGGTGGACTATTCCCCTTGGACTTAGTGTATCAACAGATCGGAATCTCCTATGACCAAAAGTTTTTTGATGTCCATGTCGACTGCCATTCTGATTCCAAGGGTGCATGCTTCGTATTCAGCCATATTATTGGTACAAGGGAATCTTATCTTTGCTGATGCTGGATAGTGCTATCCAGATTCAAAAATCAGGACTACCCCAATTCTGACTCCTTTGAAGTTTTCTGCTCCATCGAAAAACATCCTCCATCCAGGGTGCGATTCTGCAATATCTTCTCCAGCAAATAACAATTCTTCATCGGGAAAATATGTGGTAAGCGATTCGTAATCCCCATCCACCGGATTCTCTGCGAGGTGGTCGGCTAAAGCTTGTCCTTTGATAGCCTTTTGAGTTATGTACACAATGTCAAATTCGCTGAGGAGACTTTTCCATTTAGCTAGCTTTCTGGTGGGCATTGGCTTCTAGAAGATATACTTGAGCGGGTCAAGCAAGATATTAGATGTGTAGTGTTTGCTGACATGTTATGCCTTAGTTGTTTGGGCAATCCAAGTCAGATCACAACAAGTTCGTTCTTTCAAAGTATATTTGGCCTCGCATGGCGTGAACTTCTTACTTAAGTAGTAGATGATCTGCTCCTTTCTCCCAGTTTCGTCATGTTGTCCCAACACACAGCCGAAAGCATTATCCACGACTGACAAGTAGAGCAACAATGGCTTCCCGGGTTCAAGGGAACCAGTACTGGCGGATTTGATAGATACTCCTTGATTCTATCGAAGGCTTTCTGGCACTCTTCTGTCCATTTTGTGGCAGCATCCTTCTTCAGCAACTTGAAAATAGGTTCATAGATTACTGTGGACAAGGCTATGAAGCGGCTGAAGTAATTCAATCTACCCAGGAAACTCATGACATCTTTGTTGTTCTTTGGTGGTGGCAATTCCTGAATAGCCTTGATTTTTGATGGGTCCAGTTCTATTCCCTTCCTTCTTACAATGAAGCCTAACAGCTTTCCGGCGGGGACTCCGAACGCCCACTTTGTTGAGTTCAATTTCAAACTGTACCTTCGCAGGCGTTCAAAAAATTTCCTCAAATCGTCCAAGTGCTCCGAACTCTTTTGAGACTTTATGATGACATCATCCATATACACTTCAATCTTCTTATGAATCATGTCGTGAAAGAGGGTCATCATGGCCTTCATGTAGGTGGCGCCGGCGTTCTTGAGACCGAACAACATGACTCTATAACAATAAGCTCCCCAAGGTGTGGTGAAAGATGTCTTCTCTGCATCTTCCGCATGCATCAAGATTTGGTGGTACTCAGAGAAACAATCCATAAACGACTGCAGCTCATGCTTCACACAGTTGTGTGTGAGGATGTGGATATTTGGCAGAGGGAAATAGTCTTTTGGACTAGCTTTATTGAGATCTCAGTAATCCATGCATATTCTGATCCTTCTGTCTTTCTTGGGTACTGGGACGATGTTTGCCAACTAGCTTGGGTAGTTGGTGGCCCTTACTATATTTGCTTCTATCTGCTTGGTCACTTCTTCATTTTTCCTCAGACTTAAATCGGGTTTGAATTTTCTAGGTTTCTGCTTGACCGGTGGCCTGGTAGGATCGATGGGCAATCGATGCGAGACAATGTCCGTACTTAATCCTGGCATGTCATCATACGACCATGCTAACACATCGATATACTATCAGAGGAGCTCTACTAGTTTTTCCTCCTGCTCGGCTTCTAGGTGAATATTGATTGTGGTTTCTTTTACATCTTCTTCACTTCCAAGATTGACCACTTCCGTTTGTTCGAGGTTGGGATTTTTCTGACTCTACAACTGCTTGATCTCCTGCGGGAGATTGTCGGGCAGCATGCTCTCGTCATACTCCTCATAATCTGGGTCATTACACTCAACGGTTTCGTTACATGTCATAATCATGGAATGCGAGTTTTTAGCAGTTTGATTACTGAAAAGAAAAGCTAAGTATAAATAAAGTGGTGAATAAAATTGCAATATTTGAGAAAATAATTCTTTTTATTTCATCAAACGAGGAACATCTTAAGCATTCAAAAGAGGCAAATGATAAAAAGGTACAGACACAGTGCAAGCCTTAATTGACCGTGAGCTTTTCAAAAGAAAACTTTTACATTTCCATTCTACCAAGACTCCCGGCGAACAAAAGATGGACTGGCGGTCCAATTCCGTAGTTTTTTCTCTGGTTTGGCATCCCTGATAGTCGGTGTCTTGATGTCAGTCCTTTCGCAGCATTCTTCAATCATATTCGTGAACAGCTTTCCCATCCCATCGATGATATCTTCTTCTGACACTGAACTATGACCCGGACTTGAAACATGCTCTAGCACAAAAATAATTTTACCGGAGCTAACGGTTCAAGCTTTCCCTTCCGGAGGCTGATATCTTATGTCGGCCCTTTCTTTCTGCCCATTATGTTTAATTGTCTCTGTGATTTCGTCCGACCTGGCTCCTAGCCTTGTTCCTGGCCTGTATCCATATTTCATCATCTCCCTTATAGCCATCTTAGATCTATACGGCAACTGCATTCCCAAGTTTGTTCAGTCTCTTCCATCTCGGTAGTCTGCAAGATTTTCACTGCATGGAAAGCAACTCCATCTAGCCCTACAATGAACGAAACAACATACTCCAAATAGGCGGAATGACCCCACTCGCCATGAACCATGATCTCCTGACATCCCCACTCAAGTTTAATGCATTGGTACAAAGTAGATGGCACGACCCCTGCCATATGTATCCAGGGCCTTCCCAGAAGCAAGTTGTAGGAAGAGGAGATGTCCATTACTTGAAACAATATGGGGGATTCGACCGGCCCGATCTGCAAGGCCAAATAAATTTCTCCAATAACATCCTTTTGCGAACCATTAAAGGCTCTCACCCTCACGTGGCTTTCCTTGACTTCCTTAAAATGAATCCCTAACTCCCATAGGGTGGAGAGAAGACAAATTGACTCTTGACCCTCCATCGACTAACACCCTGGACACCACTTTGTCCCCCCATTTGACAGTGATGTGAAGAGCCCTGCTCTGACTTGCACCTTCGACAGGAAGTTCATCTATTCTAAAAGTGATCATGTTTTCTTCAACCATTTTACCAATTGTCGCGGCCAGCGCTTCACTAGTGGTGTTACTTGGTATACTTACCCCACCTAGTACTTTCAACAGTGAATCCTTATAATTGTTGAAATTCATTAATAGATCCATGATTGATATCTGTGCTGGAGTTTTCTTCAGCTGCTCCTCCAAAGAATACTCTTTGTTTGATATTCTCTTCCAAAATTCGGCAGCTTCTAGATATGTTATGTTCCTTCTTTGAATTTGCTCTCATCCCGATTTCCCTCGATTGACATCTTCAGGAGCGTAGCATCTCCCAGACCTAGTCATACCATGGGCTACGACCGAGTCTATCATTTTGGCCTTTCCCTTTTGCTGGTACGTCCATGGGACGGTTTTGTACTCCCGACCTTCCTCGTTTTTTGTAGCAACGGCAGATTGTCACTGATTAGTCTGAACAGTCACTTTAGGTCTCACTTTTACTGTAATCATTGGAGCCCTTTGAGGAGGGATCCTGGCGGCTTCTGCATTTCTTATAGTGACAATCGTTCCCTTTAGGTCATACTCTTCGTTTAATGTGATCATGTTAACTCCCTGGTTTCAGTGATTTGGCAGCAGATTGCAATTCACATTGGGTGGCGCCGGAGTGCATTGGATGGATCCGCTCTTGACCAGCATTTTAATCTTATTTTTCAGCTTAAAACAATCTTCAGTATCATGTCCTCGTACATTGGAATGGTTGTCACACCTCCTTTTTCCCAAGGGATGGTGCCAAAGGAGTTTTTCCAATTTAAGTGACATTATTCAAAATGGGATTATTTATTTATTCCAGAGTCGCCACTTGGAATATTTATGGTGTCCCAAGTCACCGGCTTATTTTAGAATCCCAAATCGAGAAAATTGACTCTATTTGTTGGTCCGAGAATATAGAAGACCGGGTAAGGAATTCTGTTAACCTGGGAGAAGGTATTAGGCACTCCCGAGTTTCGTGGTTTTAGCACGGTCGCTTTACAATCATATATCTGGCTTAATTAACGAATTATTACGTGTTTTAGAACCTATGTGTGTTTTAACTTTTACCGCTTTTAATTGCTTGATTATTCGTGATTATGGAAGTATCTTGAAACGAGTCACGCGTACGTGTACTCTTTTTATTTGGTGTGTCCTGAATCATGTCACGCGTACGCGTACACAATTAATAACACTTTATTATTATTAATATTGTTCGGTCAAAGTCGCGCGAATGCATACCTTGGTTTTAATTTTGGAAATTGTAATTATGTCACGCAAACGTATACATAACTACGATGATTTGATCAACTAAGAACATGCCTAAAGCATCATAGTGCATTCAAGAATTAGAATATTAATCACAGATGGATTCGTTTGACTCGTATCTTACTATCATTAAACTCAAATCACTATCACGTCTTATTAGTGTAACAAGCTGTAATTTTTAAGGCAACTTCTCTATCACAGTATGGTTTTAATAAATTAATCTAATCTCTTATTTCAAACTATAATCTCCAAACATGTATCCTTATGTTACTACTCATTATCTTTACATTTCATCTAACAGACAAAAGAAAAGCAAAATACGCTAAGCTGGAAATTAATTACACCTATTCAAGATAAACCCATTCACGTTAAGAACAAAATGTATTTGAATACAAAATCTACCTCAATGACCAACCAGGAAAATTCAAATAGGCCATTTAAGTACTCAATGTCAATAATCTCAATAACACCATAAGAGAAGTAAACAAACCAATTCACATGTAAAAACAAAAGGGGGGAAAAATATTGGCAAAGAGGCAATGAATCAGTCAAAAGTATTCATCAAACTGGCAACTTTGTCGAAACAGAATAAAATCTAAAACAAGAAATGGAACCTTTAAGAGATTGTTTAGCCGGAGTCTCCTCCAATACTTGATTCAAAACAAAACCTCAAAAGTTAACTGTGTAACAATAGAGAATAGGGCCGATATTGAACCAATGACAGGAAACGAACAAATCCTCGAACCCGACCTCGACTTTTAACCAACAGAAAACTCGACTTCAACCAAAATTTTAGCTATGGGGCTATTTTGTGGTGGTTTGGTGCTGATTTTGTGGTTGCCCAATGGTGGTTTGGTGCTGAGTTTTTGGCTGCGCAGTGGTGGTTTTGGGTGAGATTTTAATTTGCTTTCTTTATCCCTTTCGTTCTCACTTTCACGTTCTTTTTCTTCTTTCTTAATTTTCTGTCCTTTTTCCAAATCTTCCTCCATCAGTTCTCTTCCTCCTCTTTCTTTTTTTCTTTTGGGATAGTGTTTTGTCCATTATTTATGCATTACCCCCTGTATTTTTAACCGTGTGATGGATTATTGAATAGGAATTATGGAGATTGTGCATTGTGTGTGCATATGACGTGAGGGAGTGGGAGTGTGGGGGTGAGAAAGACGTGAGGGAGAGGGGAAAATGGGGTTATGGTTTTTTTAAAAAAATAAAATGAGATTTTTAAATAAATTTTGATAACAAACTTCATAACTTTAACGTGATTTTAGTTCATTTTGAATCTTTTTTTTGTCTTTTATTTTAAAAGATAATTAAATTATGAAGATAAGAAGAATAACCAACATTTCTTACAATATAGGAAAACTAAATATTTACATGTTCTTTAAATGATACTAGAAACTATATATATATATATACACATATACATATATAGAAACCATAGTTTTTCTTTTTTAAAATAAAACTTATTAAGAGTAAGATAAAATTTTATATATTAAGATTAAATCTAAAAGAAATATTTACACTAAAATAGTATAGAATTTGGGTGGGGTCAAAAATTAGTTGTTCACAGCATGCCCCTCTTTTCTTGAAAACATGAAGAGTTTTCAGGCAAAGAAAATGAACAAAGTGATTGATTTTTGACCTCATTATTATTTAAAAAGGAAAAGAAGATAAAAGAAAAAGTTATGACCGAGCCTTGGTTTTAGGCAGCCTACATATCCCGGGTTATAAGGTAATCATGTCACGTATAGTTCAAGTGGAAGAAGAGTGATGGAGTATACTTAGATGGAGAGTCCATTAGGTTCCGTCGAGGTTCCGATCCGCGGTTCCTACTATTACATCAAAATGAAAAGAAAATTACATACTCTTGAAATCTAAGAGTTATAAAATTCCTATCTAAATACCCTCTGGAATCTCGTCTTGATTCTTGATCTACTTCCCCATTGACTTTAGACTGAAATTTGATGCTCTTGATCACACTATGAAATATTCTCACAGGCCTGCTTCTTGATCAGGTGATAAGAAGATGGATCTTGAAATCATATGTCTCTACATGCATTATGTCAAAGTTGGTTCGGCTGGTATTGAGATCAAATGTTCCACTTTCTCTGGCGAGAGCCGGAATATTATTTTTTTTACACATCCAATCCGTACTTTGCAGAAAAACCTACAAACCATCACAAAAAAAAAACGAACAAAAATTTTCTGCTCCTGTTTGCACTAGAAATTTTTTGTGAGTTATTAAAAACACAAAATTATCTTTGCTATAGCAGAATGAAGAATTGAAAGAGAAATGGGCTTTTTTCTGATAATAGGGGATGTCATACCCTATGTTAACAAGATGGAAGGCAACCAGGGGATGTAGTACCCCGTGTTGGTAATAAGATGAGGCTCGTGGCACTCTGGGATGCTACTAGGGAATGTCGTACCCTATGTTGGCAATAAAATGCAACCAGGGGATGTAGTACCCTGCGTTGGCAATAAGATGAGGCTCGTGGCACTCTGAGATGCTACTAGGGAGTGTCGTACTCTATGTTGGCAATAAAATGAGGCTAGGGGCACTCTGAGATGCTACTAGGGAATGTCGTATCCTATGTTGGCAATAATAATGTAACCAGGGGATGTAATACCCTATGTTTGGCAATAAGATGAGGCTCTTGGCTCTCTGAGATGCTACTAGGGAATGTTGTACCCTATGTTGGCACTAAAATGCAACCAGGGGATGTAGTACCCTGTGTTTGTGCAATAAGATGAGGCTCGTGGCTCTCTGAGATGCAACTAGGGAATGTCGTACCCTATGTTGGCAGAAAGTAATGCAACTAGGGGATGTAGTACCCTGTGTTGGCAATAAGATGAGGCTCGTGACACTCTAAGATGCTACTAGAGAATGCCGTACCCTATGTTGGCACTAAAATATAACCAGTGGATGTAGTACCCTGTGTTTGGCAATAAGATGAGGCTCGTGGCTCTCTGAGATGCTACTAGGGAATGTCGTACCCTATGTTGGCACTAAAATGCAACCAGGGGATGTAGTACCCTGTGTTTGGCAATAAGATGAGGCTCGTGGCTCTCTGAGATGCTATTAGGTAATGTCGTGCCCTATGTTGGCAAAAAGTAATGCAGCCAGGGGATGTAGTACCCTGTGTTAGAAATAAGATGAGGCTCTTGGCTCTCTAATAGTCTACTAGGGAATGTCGTACCCTATGTAGGAAGAAAATAATGCGACCAGGGGATGTGGTACCCTATGTTGAAGATAGGATATTGATTCCCTATAATGAAACTAAGAATAACATGATTACATGTATATTGGAAGAAAACTAAGGATTTGAGAACTTCACTTAGTGGTGTTCGTCTTTTCACGAACCGTTTTCTATAATTGTTCTGTTCTTGTTCTGAACAAAGAAAAAAAATTTAGTTTTAAAATGGTGGTCAGTTTGTGGCCTTGATTTCTGGGGCGACTTGACCTTGTGTCCATTACACTTGTTAGAAAAACTAAATCTGTCAATGGTCGAACAAATTGCCGGTAGGTTTTGTCTTTAATTTCTGAAGATCTTCTTTCTCAACATCAACACTTGACTATTTTGCGCCTATCACCATGTGTGTTTATGGTGCAAACAACCTTGCTCCCAAAATAACTTTTAATTGAGTAACTTTTGTTGACCCTTGAAACATTAAACAGTCCTTCAAGCCTTTTGCTCGTCAGGGAAAATCAAAGATGTCTTTATGCCTTTGCCCATACTGTTTATGCCCAGAAAGTTTTGCTTTATATAACAGGGAAATTGTAACCAATTTTGCGGCCTTTTCTTTGCTTTGCTTTGACAAAATTAGACTGAAATGGACTAAAAAACAATAATGCGAAAGAAAACAAGAAAGTGAACTAATAGGTATTACAACTTAATTAAGAAGCATCCCTTTCAGGGGAGAAAAGAAAATGGAAGGACTTATCTAGAGGTATATGCTAACTTCAATGAACATGACATGCACTTTGGACTGGATGCCCGATCCATGAGCTGTCTAATTCTCGAAATATGGTGTATGCTTCATTTGAAACTGAGCTCTTTGTCTTAACTGTGCTTGTGATGGGATGTACGAAGCTTTAAATCGATCAACGATGCTCTTTGTGGGTTTTCACCAATTGACCTCTCTCATTTGCCTTTCTCTCAACTCATCATTGCCTTATAGTGCCCGTGAGGGTTTTTACCAATAAGACTCTCTCATTTATTTTTTTCTCTTTATAATGGCTGAGGCATCACCTGTAGTATACTTACTTAGCATTCTCGAAAGTTGATCAGAAGGTCTTAGCAGGGAAAGGTAAAAAAGAACCATTCAACTGAATTACAACTTTTGGAACCATTTTGACGAAACAACCGTCGAAAAATAAAATAAAATCATGCCCCAGTTTCTTTGAATACTGGGGAAATGTGAATTTTTGTTTTGGTATGACCGAACCCCAGAGTGAGGCTGCCTACGTATTGTTTTGAAATTAGGTCGGACGTAGTTCAATTAACATGAACTTGTTTTGGTGATGATTATTTTTTTGAATTTTTCATTTTTTTTTAATATATATGTATATATTTATTATTATTATTTTGATTAAGTGCATTGGTTCCAAATGAGGGAAAACAAGGAAATATAAACAAGGCTTCAAAGGGCTAACTAGGGTTGACCAGTGTTTGGGTAGCGAGAATAATAACCTTTCGTCATCCCAACCTGAGAATGAGGTAAGGACCTTGCCAATTCGGGGCAAACTTTCCTTTTGCTTCTTCCTGGTGCGGAAAGACACGTTTCAAAACAAGTTGTCCTACCTCGAATTGTCTTGGGCGCACTTTCTTATTGTAAGCGCGTGCCATTCTTTGTTGGTATAACTAACCAAAACAAAATGCCGCCAAATGCTTTTCATCAATCAAACTCAACTGTTCCAATCGGGACTTGACCCAGTCAGTGTCCTCGATCCCTGCTTCAACAATGATTCGGAGAGAGGGAATCTCAACTTCAGCAAGTATAACTGCTTCAGTGCCATAAACCAATAAGTAGGGCGTTGCGCCAACTGATGTACAAATAGTTGTCCGGTATCCCAAAAAAGCAAAAGGCAGTTTCTCGTGCCATTGTCTAGACCCTTGGACCATCTTCCGAAGAATCTTCTTGATGTTCTTATTCGTAGCTTCAACAACTGTATTATCTTTGGGCCGATAAGGAGTAGAATTGCGATGCTCAATTTTAAATTGTTCACATACCTCCTTCATCAGATGACTAT
The DNA here is from genome assembly GCF_000715075.1 of Nicotiana tabacum. Classification (NCBI taxonomy): domain Eukaryota; kingdom Viridiplantae; phylum Streptophyta; class Magnoliopsida; order Solanales; family Solanaceae; genus Nicotiana; species Nicotiana tabacum. Next base: position 65,478,459 of record NC_134092.1, read on the forward strand.
TCAAATTAGCAGCATTATCTGCGATAATGATTTTTGGAATACCGAAACGACATATGATGTTGGAGTGAACAAAGTCTACTACTGCTTTCTTGGTAACTGCTTTCAATGTAATAGCTTCCACCTATTTGGTGAAGTAATCAATTGCAACTAAGATGAATCTGTGCCCATTTGAAGCTTTTGGCTCGATTGGGCCAAAGACGTCCATTACCCAAGAAACAAAAGGCCAAGGAGCCGACATAGGATACAACTCTGAAGGAGTTGAGTGAATTAAATCACTGTGAATCTGACACTGGTGGCACTTGCGAACAAAACGAAAGCAATCTCATTCTATAGTAAGCCAATAATATCCTGCCCGAAGGATTTTCTTTGCTAGAACATATCCATTCATGTGCAGACCAAAAACTCCCTAATGCACCTCATTCATAATCATTTCAGCTTCTTTAGCATCCACACATCTCAACAAATTCAAATCCGGAGTTCTTTTGTATAGGATTTCCCCACTCAATAAGAAACTATTAGAGAGTCACCTAATAGTTCTCTTTTGATCCCTATTAGCATGTTCCGGCTATTCTCTTGTTTTCAGAAACTATTTAATATCATGATACCATGGTTCACCATCTGGTTCTACTTCAATTGTATTGCAATAACCATGTTGATCCCAAATTTGAATTTCTAATGGGTCAATGTGAGTATTACCCAGATATGGAAGCATTGAGGCCAGGGTGGCCAAGGCATCAGCTAATTCATTGTGAAACCTGGGAATGTACCTGAACTCGATGGACTTGAAACTTTTTCTAAGATCCTCCACACATTGTCTATATGGAATGAGCTTGATGTCTCGAGTCTCCCAATCACCTTGAGCCTGCCGAATAAGCAAATCTGAATCTCCCATCACCAATAGTTCATACACATTTAGGTTTATTGCCATGTTCAGACCCATGATACAAGCTTCATATTCTGCTGTGTTGTTTGTACAGAAGAAACGAAGTCGCGCCATGGCAGGGTAATGTTGCCCAGTAGGTGATACCAGAATTGTCCCAATCCTTACGCCTTTGATGTTGACAGCCCCATCAAAGTATAGTTTCCAAATTTTACTAGCATCTTGGACTACTTCTTCAACTAAATTAACCTCTTCATCTAGGAAATATGTGTTCAAAGATTCATACTCATCATCAACCGGGTTTTCTGCCAGATGATCAGCCAAAGCTTGTACCTTCATGGCAGTGCGAGTGACATAAACAATATCAAACTCTGTGAGCAAGATTTGCCACTTTGCCAATTTGCCAATTGGCATCGGCTTCTGAAAGATGTACTTCAGGGGATCCATTCGGGATATGAGGTAAGTTGTATAGGCCAAAAGATAATGCCTAAGCTTCTGGGAGACCCAGGTTAAGGCGCAACATGTCCTTTCCAAAAGAGTGTATTTGGCCTCATAAGTGGTGAACTTCTTGCTCAAATAATATATTGCTTGTTCCCTTTTGCCTGTGGCATCATGTTGACCCAGAACACAACCAAAGGAACTATCCATTACTGACAGATATAAAAACAGAGGCCTACCAGGTTCCGACAGGACCAAAACAGGGGGATTTGACAAATATTCCTTGACCTTATCAAAAGCTTCTTGGCACTCATCTATCCACTTGATAGCTGCATTCTTTTTCAACAACTTGAAAATAGGCTCACATGTGGTTGTAAGCTGCGCGATGAACTTGCTGATGTAATTCAACCTCCCGAGTAAACTCATGACTTCTGTTTTGTTCTTTGGGGGAGGCATCTCTTGAATGGTCTTTATCTTGGAGGGATCTAACTCAATGCCTCTTCGACTAACTATAAAACCCAAAAGCTTCCCAGAAGGAACTCCAAATGCACATTTGGCTAGATTGAGTTTGAGTTTGTACCTTCGTAGCCTTTCAAAGAACTTTTTCAAGTCTTGCACATGGTCAGCTTGTGTTCTCGACTTAATGATCACATCATCAACGCACACTTCAATTTCTTTATGCATCATGTCATGGAATATGGTAGTCATGGCTCTCATGTAAGTTGCCACTGCATTCTTCAAACCGAATAGCATGACCCTATAATAAGAACTTCTCCATGAAGTTGTGAAGGCGGTCTTTTCTGCATCTTCTTCATCCATCAGAATTTGGTGATATCCGGCATAACAATCCACAAAAGATTGGATATTATGTTTAGCACAATTGTAAACAAGGATATGAATGTTGGGTAAGGGAAAGTAGTCCTTTGGACTTGCTTTGTTTAAATCCCTATAGTCAACATAAACTCTTATTTTCCCATCCTTCTTTGGCACTGGCACAACATTTGCTAACCATGTAGTGTATCGGACGACCCTGATCACATTTGCACTTAGTTTCTTCATGATTTCTTCTTTAATCTTACCACTCATGTCTGTCTTAAACTTCCTTTGTTTTTGCTGGATTGGTGGAAAATTAGGATATGTGGGAAGCTTACGGACCACTAAATCGGCACTCAAACCCGGCATGTCATCATACGACCAAGCAAATACATCTCTGTACTCGAACAAAACTTGAATTATGGCATCTCTCGTGTTTTGTTCAGTATGAATGCTTATTTTTGTTTCTCTGGTTTCTTCAGGACTTCCCAGGTTAATTGCCTCAGTTTCATTTAAGTTAGGCTTAGGCTTATTCTCAAATTGATCCAATTCCCTTTTTTATTTCCCTAAGAGCCTCATCTTCGTCATACTCAACTTCTTGATTCATTATTTCGAGATTTCTGGGCATGAATTCTGCGTGCATGTCATGTTTATTAAGCCAGCATTAACGAAACTGAAAATGATAAGAAATTAACAAAAATTAGGGAAATGAAAAGATAGAATTTTACTACGAAACTGGAACTTCATTTTATTGAATTTGAAAGGATAGAAGGGTTAACATCAAAGCAAAGCAATGAAACTAAAATATCTGGATTACAAACCCTTAAAATAATCCAAATACAAAAAAAATTACAAACCGGGCTACCAAGACTCCTTCCTGATGGGAAGAGGAGTTGCTTCCTAGTTGCTGAGCGAGGTATGTGGACCAATCAACTGAACACTTGCACGGCTAGGGGCCTCTCCAACTTGAACCATATTGATCTCATAGAACATCTCCTTGAGACCCTGGCAAACTTCATCAATGTCATCCTGAGTAGAAGGATTTTGGACTTCTTCAAATTGTGGCTTGACAAAAAAGTAGGCAATGTGAGGGATTGGTTTGGACAGATTCCAACCATTCTTTTTGCGGGCCTTGGCTATGTCTATGTCAACTGGTGTTGGTTTAAAACCCAAGCCAAAGGTATCTTTCTTCGAAAATGGAGCAATGGGTTCATAATTCCTTGCAGAGAGGATCCTAATCATTTTCCTGGTTCATAGTCGTTCCTCAACATCAGCGAAGCTACCATCATAGATGTGGCTGAAAGACGGGGATGCAAAATTAGTTTTCCTTCTTCCACTTGGTCCACCTCAATCACCTCAAATGCTTGATATATTATGGATTCATATCCTTCCTTGGCCTCGATACGGATGAGTCATCCTCCCCATGAACAATAATTTCTTGCCTGTCATACTCTAATTTGACCATTTGATGTAGGGTGGATGGTACAACTCTGGCCATATGGATCCACGGCCTTCCCAGAAGAAAATTATAGGAAGTTTCCATATCCAACACTTGAAAGACAATGTTAAAATCAACTGGGCCGATTGTCATGGTGAGTTCAATTTCCCCAATAGTGTATCTTCTTGAACCATCAAAAGCTTTGATGCTGACATTACTAGTTCGAATTCTTTTAGTGTCAATGTTCATCTGTTGTAGAGTAGAAAGAGGACATACATTTACACTTGAGCCTCCGTCAATCATGACTCCTTTTACGTAGTGCCCTTCACATTTGACCATAAGATGCAAAGCTCTATTATGCCCAGCCCCTTCCTCAGGCAAATTATCATTGCTGAAAGTAATTTTATTTACTTCAAAGAATCTTTCAGCCATTTTTTCTAGCTGATTCACCGTTGTCTTTTCTGAGACATATGCCTCGTTCAGAGTTTTGATCAATACACGGCGATGCTCTTCTGGGTGCAAAAGCAGAGATAACAAAGATATCTGAGCAGGAGTTTTCCTTAGTTGGTCAATGATTGAGTAGTCTTGCATTTTCATCCTCTTAAGGAATTCCTCCGATTCTTTTTCTGCAACGGGTTCTTTCACTAGCAAGTGACTTTCCCTGGCTTGCTTAGCTTTTCTCAATTTCTCTGGTGAATAGCACCTTCCAGATAGGGTCAAGCCCCCCATTTCATCTATTTCTTCAACTATCTCTTTTCCTTTGTATGTCATGATAGTCTTGTTATAATTCCAGGGAATAGCTTTTGTGTTTGTCACTGGGAGTTGTGCAATAGGTCGGATCACAACTGCCTCTGTTATATTTCTCAAACCATTATTCTGAACGATCTTTTGAATGCGCCCGGATATGTAAAGTTTAGGCCCACCCAATTGAACCTCAACCTTTTTGTGCTTCCAGGGACATAGAGAATCGTTTTTTCAGAACCTGCCAAGTTCAAACTAGAACTCGCACCTTTCACAATCAACGGTGCCAATTGCGGCGGGCTCACTATCACTTTTAGTTCTTGCTCTATGGTTCCAACAGCCATCTCTGTCTTGCCAGACTGCTTATAATCCCGATCATCACAAATCATCCCAATAAAATGTGTATTATAATGATCTAAGAGTGGATAGTTTATGATATTAGGAGTATCCTCATTGTTTGTTACCACAGTTGCCTTTGCTTCAATCAAATTTTTAATGGCTTTATTTAATGTCCAATAATTTTCGGTATTATGACCTTGGGTGTTAGAGTGATACTCACATCTTGCATTTGAGTCAAAACCTTTTGAATTTGGATTCACATAACACGGCATAATAGGTTCAATCAACTTCAACTGTATCAACTTTTGAAATAGGCTTGTATAAGATTCTCTAAATGGGGTGAACTCTTTCTTTGGCTCCTGTTCTCTCACATATTCTTGTCGGGGACGCGGATTATATGGTGCCTGAAAATTCAGCTAGAGTTGACAGGAGCCTTGTGGAATATGCCCGCCTTTGTTGGTGATTGGGAGGCCTAGCATAAGCCTAAGCATTAAACACTGTGTATTGTTGCGGGGGAACTAAGTATCGGGGACCCTGAGGCGGATAATAATGTTGAGGAGAATTGGATTGTCTTTGTTGGAATTGCACGTAAGAAGGAACTATTCCTCTTTGAAATCCCCCGAACCCATATGCCATCATGGATCCTTCCTTCTTCTTTTTTCGATTTCTGAAACTGCCCGACCCACTTTGAATTGCTTGCGTGGTCGCCTTAAGGGCTGCCTGACTCACAATTTTGCCCGACTTCATGCCATTCTCAACTATTTCACCAATATTAATCGCCTTAGCGAGGGTTTACCAATGGCGGCCAACATGTAATGGAGGTAATCAGGATCCTGAGCTTGGAGAAAATAGTCAATCATTTCTGCCTGTTTCATTGGTGGTTTGACCCTAGCAGCCTGCTCTCTCCACTTGATGCATATTCTCTGAAGCTTTCTGTTGGTTTTATGTTGACGAGAGAGGAGCGGTCTGGCACTATATCAATATTGTACTGAAACTGTTGGACAAAATCTTGAGCCATGTCATTCCAAACGTGCCAGTGAGAGATGTCTTGATATATGAACTACTCTGAAGCAATTCCTGTCAAACTTTCCCCAAAATAAGCCAAGAGTAATTTTTCTTTGCCTCCCGCTCCCCTTAATTGGTTACAATACCTCTTCAAATGGGCAACGGGATCACCATGCCCGTCATAATTGTCAAACTTGGGGGTCTTGAAGCCGGGTGGCAAATGAACATGGGGAAACATGCATAGATCGTTAAACGAAACACTCTTGTGGCCTCCCAAACCCTGTATGTTTCTCATGGTTTGTTCCAAGCTCTTCATTTTTCTGGTCATTTCCTCTTGTTCCATATTCTTGTCGGGCTTTTCGATCACAATTGGGAACACGTTATGAGGAGTATGCTTGTATGAATCTGGAACCTTGAAAGTCAGTTCTAGAGAGTAATGTTGGGCATCATGAGCATCCAGCTGTGGATCATTATTGGACTTTTGAGCAAGAGCCGGTTGAGGGACAGTGAAAGTATGGATAATGGGTATAGTAGGTGGGTCATTTATGAGGGGTGCGATTGGAGATGGGCACTTGAATCCAGGTTGGTACAATGGGTTACTTGTTATGGAGATGGGCACTTGAGTTGCAACTGACACATTATGAAGATTATCCAAAGGCCCTATGGGTGGTGAGGGCGGTGCCTGTCCATTCACCCAGGCTTGGTACATCTCTGCCAATTATTGCTTCAATACTCTTACTTCTTCAACCAGTCCCGAACCTTGTTCGGCCAATTGTCCATGGACATCCTCATTATCTGACTCATTCTCACTGTTGTTTGCCATTCTACTTTTTCCTTTTGATCTCGTGTTGTAAGGGTGAGTCGCCAGTTTAAACCACAAACCAACCACCTCTGTTTAACTTTATCTTTAAAATGACAAACAACAAATGTGTTAGAGTTAAGCATTTTGCAGATATTAATCACACATTGTATGTCATGCACCTAATGCCATTTTCATTTCTAAAATGATCTTGGAAGGATTCATGCTTCATCCCGGCTTATTAGTTTATTGGTTTATTTTCATCTTGAATTTAACGCTCTTTTTTTTTCTTTTTTTTTTCTCTTTTTTTCTTTTTTTCAGATTAATTATGGCTATGACCGCATCCGATGAGGATTGCCGATGTATTATGACGCCGCATGAATCAGACCATTACGTAGTTCAGGGGAAAACAATAATAGTTTTTACTTTTTAACAAAACGAAACAATACAATAACAGAAAGGACAACACATTGAAAATGACTTACCAGACTCTGACAAGACTAAAAGACAATGATTTTAAAGACTCAACAATGACTCAAACTAAAACATAACTACTACATGAAAATTTCTAACAACTACGACTATATTTCAACTCCACAATCTTCTTGCTTTCAACCACTGGAACATCTGCTCATGGTGGGGCTTACCCTGGTTGACCCCCAATGTACGGTACATCCTTTCTAACTCTGCTGTAAGATGACGAGCAAAAGTAGGTGCATGCTCCAAAAACTTCTCATAATCCATCCCTTGGTAGTTCACATAAATTTGAGCGGTATAAACAGCCAAATCATGGACTTGCTCTCTGAAGTACTGAAAATTCTGGTCTCGATTTTGTAACTGCTGCTGGCGAGTGGTGGCTATCTCCCTTATGTGGCCCTCACGATCTAAGGCTGACTCCAACTGAGCCCGAAGTCTAGCCTGCTCGAGTATCGCCTGAGCCCTCTCCCTGTCAAAATTTGCATACTGGTATTCTCTATTTTACCTTCTCATTTCTTCCAATTGTGCATGGAGCTAAGCTTCTGAACGTACCCAATGGGCCTTCTCTCTCGAATTGAGCCCTCTCTTCTTCAAATATTGTTACTTGGCGATCCTTACTTGATTCGGCCTTCTCATTTAACTGTATGATTTTTTTCTTGGCTTTGTCCAACGCCTTTTCAGTCTTTTCCAAGAGGGAATCATAATCTTGCACCTTTTCCATCAGATTGGCAATGGTTCTCTGGTCTTTTCAACTTCTCACTGGCACTTCAGAGGCTTTCTTCATCTATTGAAGTTGGGCACGAAGGGCTTCATTTTTGCGGATCAGACTCTTCTTTTCCCCTTCGGCTTCTTATTCTTGCAAGTATTTCTCAAAATTGAGGTTTCTCAGCCTTTCTTCTAAGGCATGAATAGTTGCTTTGTATCCTTTTTCCCTTTCACCCCAGACCAACCGTTCTTGGATTTTATCATTAAAGGCTTGAACATGCGGCCTTTTTGTTGGTCTTTTGGGATCGGGCTCTGGCTCATCATCCACGCGAGACCTCTTTCCAAATCATATAGCATAACCCGGATCTAACTCACCTCTCACAGGATCTGGCACCTAAGTATCATCTTTCAAGTAGCGACAACCATTCCAAATTTGCTGGATTAAAGCATCAGGGAGTGGGGCTTCGGGGTGTAGCTCAATCACTTGCGCACTCAAATCTTCATCCTCAGGTACTACTTGGTACCTTCCTAGCTATCTTAGAATTCTGTGTGGCGCATACGGCTGGATACTTCTCAAACCCAATAGCAGCAAATAACTTTTTAGGGCCGACATGTGTATTTGACTTGCATTTAAAGATCTTAGGTGGGATATCCAGGCTTCCACCCCTTCTGGAGAATTGTAATCTTTTACTCTTTCTTCGTAACTCTCAATGAAATTGTCCTTTCTCAGACCATAGCTCATGAACTTGGGGTGATGTCGGAGATGCTCAATCAACCACATTTGTAACAAAATATTGCACCCTTCAAGAGTGTGATGTTCTTTGGTAGTGAGGACCTGTACAACCCTGGCTATGCGGGTATCAATTGTCCACTCCTCATTTGGGAAGACCATAATTCCCAGAAACGCCACGATGAAGGTGAAGCGACGATGAATCTGTCATGTGTTTTTGTTCTGCTTGTTGTTAAGGCCCTTTTCATGCATTTCAAACCCATTTGGCTGCCCGAACCTAGAGTACAAGAAGTAGAAAGAACAACACCCTTTGACTACGTTGGTCTTTCTAATTTACTTTCTGATATTCAGAAGATCGAAAAATCGGTGTACAGAAAGAGCCCTCGGGAATATGAGCTCTTGGTTTCTCAAATCCTTGCCAAACCCGAAATATCCGGCTATCTCTTCTAAAGTAGGAGTAAGCTCAAAATCGAAGAAGTGAAAGACATTGTGAACGGGGTACCAAAAAGTCACTAGTGCCCCAATCAAATCGTCTTGTGGTTTAATTTTCATAATATCTGTGAGGGCTCCCAGGTGCTTGGTGACCCATTTCTGGCCATCTTATATGCAACTAGTATGTGGACCACAACCGCGAATTGTATTAGGGAAGCTGTGAGAGAGGTCTTAGGGGTCACAAAGAGCTACTCTGGGGGTCACAAAGTGGGCTGGTGGTAGAATGGAGAGGTCCAAGGTAAAGTGAAAGCCAAGAAAATGGCTTATTTAAAGCTAGTGGAGAGTACAAACGAGGAGGAAAGAAGGATATATTGGGAGTGTTATAAGAAGGCAAAGAAATATGCGATATTAGCGGTTACGACGGCTAAGACTGCAGTGTTTGGACGTCTATACGAGGAACTCGGGGGCAAAGGAAGTGACAAGAAGTTGTATCGGTTAGCCAAGGTGAGGGAGGGGAAGAGTTGGACCAAGTGAAGTGCATCAAAGATGAGGTCAGGAAAGTATTGATGGACGAGGCACATATTAGACGAAGATGGTAGGCATCCTTCCATAAACTGTTGAACGAGGAGGGGACAGAAGTATTTTGTTGGGTGAGTTGGGGCACTCCGAGAGTAGGTAGGATTTTGGGTATTGTAGGCTTATTAAGGTATATGAGGTGGAAAGGGCGATTTATAAGATGAGCAAGGACAGATTGATGGGGTCAGATGAAATCCAAGTGGAATTTTGGAAGAACGCGGGTTGAGCAAGCTTGGAGTGGCTTACTGGGTTGTTTAATGTCATTTTAAGACGAAAAGGATGCCCGAAGAATGGAGGTGGAGTATGATAGTTCCGTTGTACAAGAACAAGGGCGATTTCCAAAATTGCAACAACTGTGGGGGTATAAAACTGTTGAGTCACACTATGAAGATTTGGGAGAGGGTGGTAGAAGCCAGGGTGAGGATGAGCGTGTCTATTTTCGATAAGAAGTTCAAATTCATATAGGGGTGTTCGACTACGAAAGATATTCATCTGGTGAGGACATTAGTGGAGTAGTATATGGAAAGAAAAAAAGACTTGCATATGGTGTTTATCGACCTTGAAAAAACGTACGATAAAGTTTTGAGGAAAGTTTTGTGGAGGCGTTTGGAGGTTAGCGGCGTTCCGGTAGCGTACACTAGGGTGATTAAAGATATGTATGATGGTGCTAAGACTCGGGTGAGGACTATGGGAGGGGACTCGGAGCACTTTCTAGTTGTGATGGGACTGCACCAGGGATCAACTCTTAGCCCTTTTTATTTACATTGGCGATGGACACACTAACGTGGCACATCCAGGGGGAGGTGCCATAGTGCATGCTATTCGCCGATGATATAATATTGATCGACGAGACGCGGTGTGGGGTTAATGCAAGGTTGGAGGACTGGAAACATACCTTAGAGTATAAATATTTCAAGTTGAGCAGGACCAAAACATAACACTTAGAGTGCAAATCAGTGACGGGACTCATGAAACCGACGTTGATGTGAAGCTTGATACTCAAGTTATCCCCAAGAGAGGTAGTTTCAACTATCTCGAGTCTATTATCCAGGGTAACGGGAATTGACGAGGATGTCGCACATCGTATTGGAACGGGAAGAATAAAATAGAGGCTCGCATTCAGCGCTTTATGTGATAAGAATGTGCCACCAAGACTTAAAGGTAAATTTTACAAAGTGGTGGTTCGACCAACTATGCTATATGGGGCAGAGTGTTGACCACCTATCCTCCTCCTCTTGCTCCTCCTTCTGATTCTTCTTTTGAGCCGAGGGTCTATTGGAAACAGTCTCTCTACATCCACAAGGTAGGGGTAAAGTGTGCGTACACACTACTCTTTCCAGATCCTACTTGTGGCAATATACTAGGTTTGTTGTTGTTACTATTTGTGGAAAGAAGAGGAAAACGGGGCTAAAGCCTGTTTTGTATCTTGGTTGGGTTTCATCTTGTGGGTTTCACAAGATATCTTGTATGGTCTTCTTCTCTTTGTAAACTTCAGAATGTTTTTGCAATGTGAAATTGCAGTAACTTGGTTATTTTCAAATCTGGAGTGTGTTCTCTTGCTTGTTGCTTATGCTCTAATTGATTGGGTGTTGTATCATCATGAGTTGATTGAGCATAAATTTGGTTAAAAGTAGTTTGCATTTTGTTCCTCCCGAAGAGTCAAAATTCCTGTTGATTCTATGATATTAAAGGTTGCTCCAATTAGTGTGGTGGTATCAGGGGTTAGAACTTGCATATTTGGTTACTTGTTGATCAAATCCGCAGGTTAAAACCAAAAGTCAGCCAGGCTGTTCAAGTAGTTTTATTATTTCATCACCATGAAGCATCAGGAGCCTTTTGATCTGAAGATGAGATGTAAAGAGATAGGTGTTTGGAGCCAATAAAATTCAGAAATGGCTATTGATGTAATGAATTTATGCTCGAATTGGGTTAAGATATCAATTCCATGGATTGATTTGTAAATTGATTTAAATGACTACGAGTGTAATGATATGTGTCTGAATTAGTAGCAATCTATTATTGTAACTAAAAACGCTGGGCCTCTGAAGATAGTTTGGACCAGATCCATTACACAGATCCAATGATTCTCTCTCCAATTTGAGGTGTAAGGTCAATCAGGCTCAATGCTTGGCCCAGCCGACTTCAAAATTGCTTTCCGTCAACTTAATTAATCCGCTTTATCTGTAATTAATCATTGCCATTATCCCTTTTATTTGCATTAAATATTGCAGATTAAGAACTCCAAAAGTAGGGGGAAAAACATAACTAGGCAATATTTTGAAAAGATATACAAAATTCTAGCAGGATTACTTAATTGACATATCTTGACAACTATATATTTGGATTCCAATTCCATAATAGAAACCATCCATCAGAGAAAACCGCTTGGAAGAGAAACCCGTCATTAATAAACCATTCCTATTTTTAGGCTCAAAAAGTTATATTCCATAAAAGTTGACGTCTAATTTACTGGACTACAACTTGTTCATACAGATTATATGAATAAAATAAATAATACAAAGCATTATTATCTATATCTATATCTATATCTATCTATCTATATCTATTTATATCTATATCTATATCTATCTATCTATCTATCTATATCTATATTATTATAAAAGTACGAATATTCCACGCTAAATGTTGGATGCCAAAAATATTCTTAAAATATTGACTGACTTTTATGCCCTTAAATAGTTAAATAATTTATTAGAAGATATGAAACAAAATAGTAATATATAGACTTTGCCTAAATAGACGTTGAATTGAACTAAAATTCAGACTAATATGAAATTGTATGGACTTATAATATCAATCCACTTTGGCTTTCTATACGTAAAACAAATAACTACAAAATTAGCTTCTTTCTCAAAGAGCACTAAGTTCATCATTCCAAAGAGTTAGGAATATTGAGCTTTGGCACTAAATTTCCGCAAACCAGTTGTACTCTATTCATCAGTCCGCCTAAAATATGCTAAGAGATCTTTTGCCGTTGTGTCACGATCCCAAATTCCCTCTGTAGGAGGTCGTGATGGCACTTAGTCTCTAAGACTAGGTAAGCCTATCAATGCAGAATAATCATAAATATCTGAAATAAATAAACTACAATTCAAATAATTACAACTCCCAAAATTCGGTAGAAATCAGTCACAAGCTTCTAAAATTTATTCTCAATATTTCTATGCATCAAGGTCTAAAGAAAAAAATAAGGAAGCAACATAAAATGATAGAAGGGGACTCCGGAGTCTGCGGACGCTGGTAGATATACCTCGAAGTCTCCATGTGCAGGTAGCTTCACTGACGTCTAAACTGGTAAGATGTACCTGGATCTGCACAAAAAGATGTGCATAAGTATAGTATGAGTATACCACAGCGGTACCCAGTAAGTGCCAAGCCTAACCTCAATAGAGTAGTGACAAGGTCAGGTCAGGCCCTACTGGAGAATAGATAATGACATGAAAAAATATTTAAACAATTTAATAAGATAAAAATGACTGCGAAAATGAATCAAATAGTATGTCACATTTAATGATACCAATTAATTGCAAATAATATCTCTTGAAATCAAAACAGAATTTTCTTTCAACTTTATGAAAATCACAACAATTAATCGAAGGCAACTATGACTATAAATCAATATCAACAAGGGCACTCCTCGTAGTCCCAAATCATAAATAAATTCACAATATCTCATTTCCTTATATCACCGCGGGAGCCTTCACAATTTATTTAAAAAAAATATTTTTTTCGAAATAGTATCCCGCGTTTTAGCCTCCCTTATCACACCGCATGACTTCTAGTAGTCACGCGTATCAAGCCACCCTTATCTCACCGCATGCGTTTCAATCCTCATACCTTATATCACCGCACGCGTATCAATATCACAATATATCACAATTTGCACCTCAAGTGCCCAATATTTCAATTTTCCAAAAATAAATCAACAACAATATTTTTCAATAATAAAGAGCTCACGGCTCATGCCAAAATAATCCAAAAATAATATTTTTCCACAATAAAGAACTCACGGCTCCATCACAATGAGTACATAAAATCTTGCGAAAATAATCAGGAATAAAATAATTCAGAAAAATAATTCAGAAATAAAATAATCAGGAATAAAATAATTCAGAAAAATAATATTTCACATTAATAATACTTAATTTAAAGAAAATCAACCTTCAAATAATACACAGTATAAAAGAAACCAAATTTCAATCAAATAGGTAAAACAATTAGCAGGAAAATGTCAAGCAAATTTAAGGTATACAAATCAAATCATTAATGGAGAATATAACAAGATTTAATAATTTAATTAATATGTAACAATGATCTTCATAATTTGAACACATAATCCTTCACATTTAGTCCGTGTACATAATCGTAACCTCGTGTACACGACTTTCATCACATTACAATTAATACCAATCCTAGAAAAAAATTTTCCACACAAGGTTAGACAAGTCACTTACATCGACTTGCTCCAATTTAACTAAGTATTACACTTTTCCTCGATTTTTTGACTCCGATCGACTCGTATCTAATCATAAGTAATTCGATAGAGTCAACAAAAATTATAGGAATCAATTTCATAAGAAAATACTATATTTTTTAATAAAATCCGAAATTAGCTTAAAATTTGTCTGTGGGACCCACATCTCGGAATCTGACAAAACTTATAAAATCCGATAACCCATTCAATTATGAGTCCAGCCATACCAGTTTCACTCCAATCGGACTCCGGATCGACACCGAAATCTCAAAAATTCATTTCTATAAGATTTCTAAAATTTTCCAAATTTCAATCTCAAAACACTAATTAAATGGTGAAAATAATGATATATTTGTTATATAGACCAAATCCGAGTTGGAATCACTTACCCCAAATGTCTTTCCTTGAAAATCTTTCAAAAGTGGCCTCTGTTCAAGCTCAAATTTGTCAAAAATGGCAAATGTTGAATGCCACTGTTTTTATAACTTACAGATCTATCCAGTTCGATCTTGGGAGCTCGATCTGTCCAGTTCGATCTTGGGAGCTCGATCTGTCCAGTTCGATCTTGGGAGCTCGATCTGTCCAGTTCGATCAGGGACCTCGATTTGTCAAGGACCTCGATTTTATCAGGGACCTCGATTTGTCAGGGACCTCGATTTTGTCAGGGACCTCGATTTGTCAGGGACCTCGATTTTGTCAAGGACCTCGATTGTCAGGGACCTCGATTTTATCAGGGACCTTGATTTTATCAGGGAGCTCGATTTTTTCAAGGAGCTCGATTTTGTCAGGGAGCTCGATTTTGTCAGGGAGCTCGATTTGTCAGGGAGCTCAGTTTTGTCAGGGAGCTCGATTTTGACATGGAGCTCGATTTTGACAGGGAGCTCGATTTTGTCAGGGAGCTCGATTATGTCAGGGAGCTCGATTTTGACAGGGAGCTCGATTTTGTCAGGCAGCCCGATTTTCACAGCATTTCCAGCAGAAAAATTGTAGCAACTAAGTCGCACTTTTGATCCATTAACTATTTGAAACTCACCCGAGGCCTTCGGGACCTCAACCAAAACACCAAGAAGTCCTAAAACATCATACAAACTTATTTGAAACCTCAAATCACATCAAACAACGCTAAAATCACGAAGCATGCTCCAATTCAAGCTTAATGGAACTTAGAATTTCCAACTTCTACATTCGATATCGAAACCTATCAAATCAAGTCCGATTGACCTCAAATTTTGCACCCAAGTCATAAATGACATAACGGAGCTATGAAAATTTTCAGAACTGGATTCCGACCCTGATATCAAAAAGTCAACTCCCCGGTCAAACTTTCAAACTTTAAATTCCTATTTTAGCCATTTCAAGCCTAATTTCACTACGGACTTCTAAATAAAATTCTGATCACGCTCCTAAGTCCAAAATCACCATATAGAGCTGTTGGAATCATCAAAATTCTATTCCGGGGTCATTTGCATATAATTCAACATCAGGTCACTATTTGAACTCAAACTTTAAATTTTTCATCAAAATTTCATATCTCGGGCTAGGGACCTCAGAATTTGGTTCCGGGCATACGCCCAAGTCCCAATTCATGATACGGACCTGCCGGAACTATCAAAACACTGATCCGAATCCGTTTGCTCAAAAGGTTGAACAAAGTCAACTCAGTTGTGTTTTAAACATCTAATTCACATTTCAATCCATTTTTCACCTAAAAACTTTCCGGATTTTTTTCAACGGACTGCACACGTAAGTCGAGTAATGGTAAATAGTGCTTAGATCACATAATTAATCATTAAATTTAAAGATGATATTTTGGGTCATCACATTCTCCACCTCTAAAACAAACGTTCATCCTCGAACGGAGTTAGAAAAAGTACCTGAGTTGGTGAATGAGTGTGGATAATAGCTGCGTAAATCATTCTCGACCTCCCAAGTCGCCTCCTCGACCGGATGAACCCTCCACTGAACCTTTACGGAAGCAATAATCTTTGACCTCAGCTTTCGAACCTGCCTATCTAAAATTGCCACTGGTTCCTCAACATAAGATAGATCCTTGTCCAACTGAACCGAACTGAAGTCTAACACATGAGACGGATCGCCGTGGTATTTTCGAAGCATAGAAACATGGAATACCGGATGAACCGCAGAAAGACTAGGTGGTAGTGCAAGTCTGTAAGCCACCTCTCCAACTCTCTCAAGAATCTCAAAAGGCCCAATATACCTAGGGCTCAACTTGCCCTTCTTCCCGAACCTCATCACACCCTTCATAGGCGAAACCCGGAGCAATACCAGCTCACCAACCATGAATGCAACATCACGAACCTTTCGATCCGCATAACTCTTCTGTCTAGATTGGGCTGTACGAAGTCGATCCAGAATCAACTTAACCTTTTCTAGGGCATCCTGAACCAAGTCTGTACCCAAAAGTCTAGCCTTGCCTGGTTCGAACCAACCCACTGGAGACCGACACCGCCTACCATACAAGGCCACATACGGAGCCATCTGAATGCTTGCTTGGTAACTGTTGTTGTAAGCAAACTCCGCAAGTGGTAAGAAATGTTCCCAAGCACCCCTAAAATCTATCACACACGCACGGAGCATATCCTCCAGTATCTGAATAGTGCATTCGGATTGCCCGTCCGTCTGAGGATGAAATGCTGTACTCAACTCTACCCGGGTACCCAACTCACGCTGTACTGCCCTCCAAAATCATGAGGTAAACTGTGTACCCTGGTCAGAGATGATAAATACTGGTACACCATGAAGTCTGACAATCTCGCGAATATATACCTGAGCCAGCTGCTCTAAAGAGTAATTAGTAATCACAGGAATGAAATGAGCTAATTTGGTCAGCCTATCCACAATCACCCAAACTGCGTCCAACTTCCGCTGAGTCTGTGGGAGCCCAACAACAAAATTAATAGTGATCCGCTCCCATTTCCATTCTGGAATCTCTAACTTCTGAAGTAATCTACCCGGTCGTTGATGCTCATATTTTACCTGTTGACAATTTAGACACTGAGATACATACCCCACTATGTCCTTCTTCATCCGCCTCCACCAATAGTGTTGTCTCAAGTCCTGATACATCTTCGCAACACCTAGATGAATAGATTACCACAAACTGTGAGCCTCCTGGAGAATCAACTCACGCAAGCTGTCCACATTAGGCACACATAGCCTGCCCTGCATCCGTAGTACATTGCCTTCTCCAATAGTGACTTCCTTGGTATCACCATGCTGAACTGTATCCTTAAGGACAAGCAGATGGGGGTCATCATACTGACGTTCCCTGATACGATCATAAAGTGAAGACTGAGAAACCACGCAAGCCAATATCCGACTCGGCTCGAAAACATCCAATCTAACAAACTGGTTGGCCAAGGCCTGAATATCCATGGCTAAAGGCCTCTCTGCTACCGGTAAATATGCTAAGCTGCCCAAACTCTCCGCCTTACGACTCAAGGCATCGGCCACCACATTGGCCTTCCCCGGATGATAGAGAATGATGATATCATAATCCTTAAGCAACTCCAACCATCTCCGCTGCCGCAAATTAAGATCCTTCTATTTAAACAGATGCTGGAGACTCCGGTGATTGGTGTAGATTTCACAATGGACACCGTACAAATAATGCCGCCAAAATTTCATGGCATGAACAATAGCTGCTAACTCCAGGTCATGTACAGGATAATTCTTCTCATGCACCTTTAACTGTCTGGACGCGTAAGCAATCACCCTACTGTCTTGCATCAACACTGCACCGAGACCAATATGCGACGTGTCACAATACACAGTATAAGATCCTGTACCTGTAGGTAATACCAATACTGGGGCTGTAGTCAAAGCTGTCTTGAGCTTTTGGAAGCTTTCCTCACATTCCTTGGTCCACCTGAACGGAGCACCCTTCTGGGTCAATTTGGTCATAGATGCAGCAATAGAAGAGAAACCCTTTACAAATCGGCGATAATACCCAGCTAAACCAAGGAAACTCCGGATTTCCGTAACTGAGGACGGTCTGGACCAACTCTGCACTGCTTCAATCTTCTTTGGATCTACCTTGATCCCCTCGCACGAAACTATATGACCCAAAAATCCCACTGAATCAAGCCAAAATTCACACTTTGAAAATTTTGCATATAACTTCTTTTCTCTCAAAATTTGAAGCACAGTCCTCAGGTGCTGTTTATGATCTTCCTGACTCCGGGAATACACCAGAATGTCGTCAATAAACACAATGAAGAAGGAATCAAGATAGGGCTGAAATACACTTTTCATTAAGTGCATAAATACTGCTGGGGCATTGGTCAGCCCAAAAGACATCACAAGGAACTCGTAATGACCGTACCGAGTCCTGAAAGCAATCTTCGGGATATCAGGATCTCGAATCTTCAACTGATGATAACCTGAACGCAAGTCAATTTTTGAGAATACCCTGGCGCCCTGAAGCTGATCAAATAGGTCATCAATACATGGCAATGGATACCTGTTCTTCACTGTAATCTTGTTCAACTGGCGGTAATCAATACACATTCGCATAGAACCATCCTTCTTCTTTACAAATAAGACAGGAGAAAGGCGATACACTGGGCCGAATGAAACCCTTATCAAGCAACTCCTGTAACTATTCTTTTAATTCTTTCAACTCTGTTGGGGCCATACGATATGGCAGAATAGAAATGGGCTGAGTGCCCAGTAACAAATCAATGCCAAAGTCAACATCCCTGTCGGGCGGCATACCCGGAAGATTTGCTGGAAATACATCAGGAAAATCCATTACTACAGGAACTGATTCCACATTAGGAGTATCGATACTAACATCTCTCACATAGGTCAGATACGCATCACACCCCTTCTCAACCATTCATTGAGCTTTAAGAAATGAAACAACCCTGCTAGGAACATGATCTGAGGTACCTCTCCACTCTAGCCGCGGTAGACCTGGCATAGCCAACATCACTGTCTTGGCGTAACAATCAAGAATAGCGTGATAGGGCGACAACCAGTCCATGCCCAAAATAATATCGAAATCCACCATACTGAGCAATAATAAATCAGTTCTGGTCTCAAAACCACTGATAATAATTAAACACGACCGATACACACGATCCATAATAATAGATTCACCCACGGGTGTAGATACATAAACAGAAGAACTCAAGGAATCACGTGATACGCCCAAATACGGGGAAAAATAAGATGACACATAAGAATAAGTGGAGCCTGGATCAAATAAGACTGACGCATCTCTATGACAGACCGAAATAATACCTGTGATAACAGAATCGGATGCAACAACATCTGTCATAGCAGGAAGGGCATAATATCTGGCCTGGCCTCTCCCTCTAGGGCGACCTCTACCTGCCCGACCTCCACCTCTAGCTGGCTGTGCAGGTGGAGTGGCAACTGGTGCAGAAATCATGGCCTGAGAAGCCGGAGGACCTTGTGGAATAGGTGGGGCCTGAGAAATCTGTGGAGGTGCACCCCTCCTAAATCTGGGGCAATCTCTCATAATATGGCGAGTGTCACCACACTCAAAACAAGCCCTCGGAGAATGTGGCTGCTGGGATTGGCTCGGGCCTGATCGACAAATTGTCCGCTGAAAGCACCCCGTACAGGAGGTACAGAAGACACTGGTGGTGCATAATATGGAACCTGAGGTCTGGGAGTAGTCGGAATACCACTGGAAGCTGTAAGTGCTGAATGAATAGGATGGCCCACATAACCTCTACCATGTCGGGCTGCAACTGGGGCACGAGAATTATTATATGTGCCAAAATCTCGGGGTCTCTTAGCTTCCCTCTCTTCCCTCTCCCGAGTCCGCATACCTTCCAATCTTCAAGCAACTGACACCACTTGTTGGTATGTGATGTCCATCTCTAGCTCTCGGGCCATACTGTATCTGATACTAGGGTGAAGACCCTCAATAAACCTACGAACCCGCTCTGGAACAGTAGCAACTAAGGCTGGTGCATGCCTAGCCAAATCACTAAATTGGACTGCATATTCTGACACGGTCATAAAACCTTGGCGCAGCTGCTCAAAATCTGCGCGCCAAGCATCCCTAAGACTCTGAGGAACATACTCCCTCAAGAACATATCTGAAAATTGAGTCCAAGTAAGTGAAGCTGCCTCAGCCGGACTATCCAACTCATATGCCCGCCACCACTGGTAGGCTGCTCCTCTAAACTGGATTGCCGTGAAAGAAACTCCACTGGAATCCACAATACCTATAGTACGAAGGATACAGTGACATTCCTCCAGAAAACCCTGAGCGTCTTCTAAAGCTAGACCGCTGAAAGTGGGAGGGTGGTACTTTTTATACCTCTCGAGCCTGAGCTGCTCTCTCTCTGAAACTGCTGTCCTAATCTCAGGCCAAACTGGGACAACTGGGCATGGTCAACTTGGGCACGTGGCTCTGGAGTATGGGCGGGGGGAGTCTGCACTCCTCCCCCAGCCTGAGATGTGGCAAGAGCAAGTGGAATTAATCCTGCCTGAGCTAAAGTGCCAAACATGCTCAAAAACTGGGCAAGAGTCTCCTGAAGTGCAGGAGTAGTAACAAGCGTCTCAGGTGCCTGCTCTCCAACTGGAGCTACTGGTGGCTCTGGTGCAGCAGTTTGTGCAGATGCTCTAGCTGCACCACGTGGTCTTCCTCGGCCTTTGTCTCGGCCTCTGCCCCGACCCGGCCTCTTGCGGCTCCAACAGGGGGTGCGGGTGTCTGATCATCAGATCCAGTTGTGCGTGTCCTCACCATCTGTGAGAGAATAGAAAGACAATTGTTAAGAACCTTGAAATCAACAAAGGCGCACGACAAGGAATCAAAGAAGTGAATAATTCCTAACAGTTCCATAGCCTTTCGAAGATAAGTACAGACATCTCCGTACCGATCCGCAAGACTCTACTAAACCTGTTTGTGACTCATAACATCTATGAACCTAGTGCTCTGATACCAACTTGTCACGACCCTAAATTCCCTCCGTAGGAGGTCGTGATAGTACCTAGTCTCTAAGACTAGGTAAGCCTATCAATGCGGAATAATCATAAATATCTGAAATAAATAAACTACAATTCAAATAATTACAACTCCCAAAACCCGGTAGAAATAAGTCACAAGCTTCTAAAATTTATTCTCAATATTTTTATGTATCAAGGTCTAAAGAAAAAAAATAAGGAAGCAACATAAAATGATAGAAGGGGACTCCGGAGTCTGCGGACGCTGGCAGATATACCTCGAAGTCTCCGTGCGCAGGTAGCTTCACTGACGTCTAAACTGGTAAGATGTACCTGGATCTGCCAAAAAGATGTGCATAAACGTAGTATGAGTACACCACAACGGTACCCAGTAAGTGCTAAGCCTAACCTCAATAGAGTAGTGACAAGGTCAGGTCAGGCCCTACTGGAGAATAGATAATGACATAGAAAAATATTTAAATAATTTAATAAGATAAAAATGACTGCGAAAATGAATCAAATAGTATGTCACATTTAATGACACCAATTAATTACAAATAATATCTCGTGGAATCAAAACAAAATTTTCTTTCAACTTTATGAAAATCACAACAATTAATCGAAGGCAACTATAACCATAAATCAATATCAACAAGGGCACTACCGAGGTACCACCTCGTATCCCAAATCATAAATAAATTCACAATATCTCATTTCCTTATATCACCGCGGGAGCCTTCACAATTTATTTAAAAAAAATATTTTTTCCGAAATAGCATCCCGCGTTTTAGCCTCTCTTATCACACCGCATGACTTATAGTAGTCACCCCTACTAGTCACGCATATCAAACCACCCTTATCTCACCGCATGCGTTTCAATCCCCAGACCTTATACCACCACATGCGTATCAATATCACAATATATCACAATCTGTACCTCAAGTGCCCAATATTTCAATTTTCCAAAAATAAATCAACAACAATATTTTTCAATAATAAAGAGCTCACGGCTCATGTCAAAATAATCCAAAAATACTATTTTTTCATAATAAAGAGCTCACGGCTCCATCACAATGAGTACCAAAAATCTTGCCAAAATAATCAGGAATAAAATAATTCAGGAAAATAATATTTCATATTAATAATACTTAATTTAAAGAAAATCAACCTTCAAATAATGCACAGTATAAAAGAAACCAAGTTTCAATCAAACAGGTAAAATAATTAGCAGGAAAATGTCAAGCAAGTTTAAGGTATACAAATCAAATCATTAATGGAGAATATAACAAGATTTAATAATTTAATTAATATGTAACAGTGATTTTTATAATTTGAACACATAGTCCTTCACATTTAGTCCGTGTACACACTCGTCACCTCGTGTACACGACCTTCATCACATAACAATTAATACTAATCCTAGAGAAATTTTCCTCACACAAGGTTAGACAAGTCACTTACCTCGACTTGCTCCAATTTAACCAAGTATTATGCTTTTTCCTCGATTTTTTGACTCCGATCGACTCGTATCTAGTCATAAGTAATTCGATACAGTCAACAAAAATTATAGGAATCAATTTCATAAGAAAATACTACATTTTTCAATAAAATTCGAAATTAGCTCAAAATTTGCCCGTGGGGCCCACATCTTGGAATCCGGGGAAACTTATAAAATCCGACAACCCATTCAATTACGAGTCCAGCCATACTAGTTTCACTCCAATCAGACTCCGGATCGACACCGAAATCTCAAAAATTCATTTCTATGAGATTTCTAAAATTTTTCAAATTTCAATCTCAAAACACTAATTAAATGGTGAAAATAATAATATATTTGTGTATATAGACCAAATCCGAGTTGGAATCACTTACTCCAAATGTCTTTCCTTGAAAATCTGTCAAAAGTCGCCTCTGTTCAAGCTCAAGTTTGTCAAAAATGGCAAATGTTGAATACCACTATTTTTATAACTTACAGATCTGTCCAGTTCGATCTTGGGAGCTCGATCTGTCCAGTTCGATCCGGGACCTCGATTTTGTCAGGGACCTCGATTTGTCAGGGACCTCGATTTTGTCAGGGACCTCGATTTTATCAGGGATCTCGATTTGTCATGGAACTCGATTTTGTGAGGGAGCTCGATTTTGTGAGGGAGCTCGATTTTGTTAGAGTTCGATTTTGTCAGGGAGCTCGATTTTAACAGGGAGCTCGATTTTGACAGGGAGCTCGATTTTGTCAAGGAGCTCGATTTTGACAGTGAGCTCGATTTTGTGAGGGAGCTCGATTTTGTCAGGCAGCCCGATTTTGACAGTATTTCCAGCAGAAAAATTGCAACAGCTTTTGTAGCAGCTAAGTCCCACTTTTGATCCGTTAACCATCCGAAACTCACCCGAGGCCCTCGGGACCTCAACCCAAAACACCAACAAGTCCTAAAATATTATACAAACTTATTTGAAATCTCAAATCACATCAAACAACGCTAAAATTATGAATCATGCTCCAATTCAAGCTTAATGAAACTTAGAATTTCCAACTTCTACATTCGATGTCGAAACCTATCAATTCAAGTCCGATTAACCTCAAATTTTGCACCCAAGTCATAAGTGACATAACAGAGCTGTGAAAATTTCAGAACTGGATTCCGACCCCGATATTAAAAAGTCAACTCCCCGGTCAAACTTTCAAACTTTAAATTCCTATTTTAGCCATTTCAAGCCTAATTTCACTACGGACGTCCAAATAAAATTTCGATCACACTCCTAAGTCCAAAATTACCATACGGAGCTGTTGGAATCATCAAAATTCTATTCCCGGGGTCATTTGCATATAATTCGACATCCGGTCACTATTTGAACTCAAACTTTAAATTTTTCATCAAAATTTCATATCTCGGGCTAGGGACCTCGGAATTTGGTTCCGGATATACGCCCAAGTCCCAATTTATGATACGGACCTACCGAAACTATCAAAATACTGATTCGAGTCCGTTTGCTCAAAATATTGACCAAAGTCAACTCAGTTGTGTTTTAAACATCTAATTCACATTTTAATCCATTTTTCACCTGAAAACTTTTCGATTTTTTTTTATGGACTGCACACGCAAGTCGAGTAATGATAAATAGTGATTAGATCACATAATTAATCATTAAATTTAAAGATGACATTTTGGGTCATCACACGTTGGTATATGAAAACAAGATCTATTATTTATATTTTGTCGTTCTAGCTTTAATCTTCTATGTCACATTGACAATGTGATCTCACCCTGTTGGTTGTTATGAAGTTTGCTTATCTTAATTTATACAGTTTGCAGTTCAAAATATAACTTGGATGATATGGTGAATTGACTTTATTATTGCAGGTTCTAATTAGACTGATGGTTGGACTGAATATTATAAGTGAAAAAACTGATAAAGATTCTGATCAAAATTTTCTAACGAGCTATTGGCCTCCATATGAAAGTTGACAATTACAAGGTTTATCAAGGGAAGGGATCTTTGATCAATAAATAAAAGCCATAATGCAATATTCATGGTGTGAATATATTAGCTAAACATTTGCATCTTTGACATTTTCATAAGTTGCATGAAATCAATTTTTTTTTTTTTTTTTTTGTAATAAGAGTTAGTCGAGTTTATTGCTATATATCTCTAATATCTACTATGTCACGTTGTCTTTTTATTTTCTCATCTTTCTCTTCTTAGTTCTAAGGGTTTACGTGCGATGCACGTACATAGAGACTAATCTATATTATTATAAAAACACGAATATTGAAGCGCTAAATGTTGAAGGACAAAAATATCCTTAAAATATTAATCGACTTTTATACCCTTAAAATTTTAATTCTTTTTGGGAAAACCCAATACCATAGTGGGTAAAATTGTAAAATTTAGAATTTTTCTTATAATAGAACAATTAAATCAACCAAGATTTTAAGAAATCACCGCCACTACATAAAGGAAGTATACCTTATTTATAATGGATTCTAATCCAGTTACGCCTTACAACTCTATGTCCTTTATATAAGGAAAACTATTTTTTAATTATCAGACGAGTCATAAACGAGTTATTACGGAATTATTTGTAAGATACGTGCATAATTTTTTATTTAAACCTTGAGAATTGTCATCAATTGTTCAATATATTTTACTTGTGATTTCAGGCCGAAGGTAGTTATGTTGCTTTGCGATACAACAATTGAGTTCTTGCGTGGTAAATTTATTCTATGTGCTTTATATTTGAATATCTTGACATATTAGAGAATTAATGATGAGAATTTGGGTTTGTAATAATTGTATTCTTCTTTTAAATTATTATTCAGACAGGTAGATAAATTTTTACTTTTTTTTTTCATCGTAGATGATTTTGTTTGGTTACGCAGAATACATCTGCTAATTTAGAAGTCGTATCTATATCATATGCATAGTTTCTTCTTTATGTAACAAGGTAACCGTGATCATTTATTTAGGTATGAATGCAAACATGAAAATATGAACATATATATTTGAATTTGAACTCAAATTCATATTCATTGAACATCACATACGAAAATAAGAAAGGTAAGAAAATTGCTCTCGCTTATAAAAATTACAACATATTTTCATCAGTTTTCTCTTAGTAAGTAATTAAGTATACAAAATTAGTCTAAAATATAGAGTAAACTAAGACATGAAATACAACAAAGCTAAAGTGAGATTGAATTCTAATGGAACTTAATCATACAATGATTTGACTACAATTGTGTGTGAAAGAATTCTAATACCAATCAACAGCCTTTCCAATTCAAGTTAATGCCGTCTTCCAGTTAAATTTTGGATACTGGAATCTTGCACAAATGTAATTTTTTAAATTGAGTTTCTTGTTTAAAAATTAGAATTAACCAATTCATAATACAAAGTTTGCCTCCCTTGTTTTGATTTCTTAACGTAATAATTGTTTTAAACTATTTATCATTATTGCAACATGATATACCACCATTAAATTGAAATCTACATGATTTGGCTAAAGAGACATAACATATTTATTTCTAAGACCATAGTCTTTCTACGAAGAGCTCAAAACTCAAATATTCATTCTCTAAACATATATATACAAGACGAGAAAAAAAAAAAGGCAACTACTCAATATACAATAGAGATAAAATTTACTAACATTCGTATGTACATTGGCTCTAAATATCTATGTACAAAGATGAGAAAAGAAAACATGCAACTACTCAATATATAACATTTGCCAACGCACACATATTTTTTTTATGTAAGACAAAGAAAATATGATGAAACAAAAAGAATAACTTAATAATCAAATTTAAAGGGTAAAGTTACATCGTCTTTCTAAAATGGTTGCGTAATTGACATATTTTGGGACGTGCCATAATAACTGTTTATTTGTTTAAAGTTGGATGGATTTCTTTTTAATATAAAGTTGGAGGAAGAAGTACTTTCACCTTACCTTTTAATAGTTAACGAGAGATGCGCACGTACATAGAAGCTAGTACTATATTAAAATCATGAAAGCCCTTAGCAAAATGTTGTTCGCCCTTTTTACCTTTTAAAAATATATTTCATACTAGTCAAAATAGCCATTTAAATATTTTTCTATTATTTAGGAATAGCTATTGCATTATTTTCTAAATATTTAGTCATTTAAATCAACTAAATTTTGTGTATTGAATATTTTAAAGAAAGATAATAACAGTTTTAACCGAGTAAGTCTTTCTAGATATTTTAGGTTACTTAAGTTTGGGGTTCTTTAAATAGGGAAAAATATTGAAACTGAGGTATAAGTTGATACGGTAATTAATTGTATAGACATCATGTAATGGGTATACAATTTTGATAACTTTTCAACTCCTTTTTGGTGTAGGAGTATTATTTTTTAAGTTGTTGAGTTAGTTGCATAATTGCTTTAACCAACCACTATTCTTTTGAAGGCTTTCCCCTATGTTCATATTCCAATTAGCCTTCATGGGTAAGCACTTCATTGTTCCTCAGATCTTCTCCTTTTATGTACATTTAGTTTGTTTTGAGTTTTTTTGCGAGTTTTTGCGTTTGATTTTAGAAATGATGTATGATAATTTAATTTATTTATCTTGAAAACAAACTAATTATGTTCTTTTGTGTCCAAACAGATTTTTATTATTTGTCCATGACTACAAGAAAGGTGGTAGAATATTGGATAACAAGGTGATTGTGATATGAAGAATATGTATTCAGAGGAGTTAGATGATTATTTTCTATTTGTTTATCCAGAAAATCGAGTAACAATTAAACTTATATTGCGGTTTTAAGGCTATGTGATTTAAACTAGTACCAATTGATAAATAACGAATTAAATAGATAAATTGGACAAAAATAAATCTAACCAGTCTGCAAACAATGCCTCGACCTCAATTCGAGATAGTATCGAGGTTTAGTTAATAAGAACAGTAGAGGATGGAACAAGCAGTGATGAACAATAAATAAGACAAAGAAAGCAGCGTATATGTGTATTCTTATCAGTGAATCATGATCCTACAAATGATTGGAACTCCTCTTTATATAGTAGAGGAAACCTAATTATGGTATGTCTCTAATTACAGAAGGAAATCGTATAAACAGCTAGTTAAACGCTTCTGATTTGGTCCGTTCCGAGATTCACGCCATGATCCTCGACCAGTCACAGATATCCGTTCAGAGATTCACGCTGTGATCTTCGATCGGTTACTGATATCTCACCATTCCTTTATTATGCTGCCCTTGAAGTCGGTCATACTTGGTCTCGATTGTTGCTGGCCTCGGTCTCAACGTGCACTTCGATCTCTAGGCTTGATGTCTCATCTTCGAGCTCGGGCCTGATTTATTACGAGGCTACCCCCGATGCAACTCCCTTGTCTCGATCAAACAGCAAAATTGGGCAGGCCCGATTTTGACCGTATACAGATAGTCCCCTCGTTTCTTGGAGTGTAATGAGAAGAAACTAACTGAGTCTTCGATTTAGTACCTAGACCAATTATGACATCAACATCGTGACATAAGCTACAGAAGCGATTGAAGCGTCGTGTTTGCACAGTTCCTAAGGTCATTAATTAATGCCAGTTGATGATCGGCCACCAGTCCTTTCAAACAGCCAAAGTGGCTATTATAAATAAACCACCTTCATAATCCTCTTAAACTTTACTTTCAAACTTCTTCTAATCTTCAAAAAGCTCTTGTATTATTTTCAAGTTCATCAACTTTGCCGGTTTTCGTTTGCCAATTTCTAAAAAAAAAAAAATCAATTCCGCCTTCTTCTTCCTTAAACCTCATATAGCAATGGCAAAAATATCAAAAACCGTTCCTCAAGAAGAAAAAGCCTCCTCATCGCGGCCGCCCGGTGACAAAACACCGGTGGAGCCACGTATCGAAGAGTGCATCCCCGGGCCATGCGAACTTACTTCCGACTTTAAAGTCAAAAAACCCTCTTCGGTTGTTGGCCGATTCGAGCCCATGTCTAGATACATCTGTTCGATATCCGAAGGCGATCTCGAGCAAGTGAAAAAGGACTGCCACTGGGAGAATAAAGAGGTGGTGATTTCTACCCCCGAGGAGGACATCACTACCCATGTGAAAGGGTTCTTAAGTGTGTACACTTACCCTTTCACACCGGGTCCCGTCGATCCCTTCATAATCGACTTTTGCCGCCAATATCGGGTAACCCTAGGCCAGATCTACCCTTCTTTTTGGCGCATCATCATTTTGCTCAGATTCTTCTCAAGCAAGGTCGAGGGGATGTCTTTCACCCTTGATCATCTCATTAGGCTATACAACCTCCGTCTTTATCGGGGCAGACTGATAAGGCTTCAGCGTCGCGCCATGAAGGTGCTGTTCTCGAGTATAGATAAGGACAAGGACCGAGGATGGATGGGCCGGTTTGTCCAAGTCAGGACCTTCTATTTAATCCCTCCCGCCGAATATGCCATTCCCAGAAGAATGGAACATGAAGCGTAAGTAGAAACTTACCGATAACGCGTGATTACTTGTTATGTTTCCTTTACCCCTTCTCATCTATATTCTTCTTATAGTGCAGCTTCCCCCTGGTTTCCTGGTGTAGTCCTGGACCTTGCAGGTTGGGTTCGACAGCTGGTTTCAACCTCTTCGTATGCTGAGCGCTCGTGGCGCGATTTGGCCAAGGGTCGATGGGAGGCCAAAAATCATGGTAAGTTACGCTATCTGTGTTTGACGCTTTTCTGTGAAATACTTCTTTTTAACTTGATTTCTTCTCATACAGGTCTTGGAGATAATGTTATCATAAGGTCGCCTCTCGGGGAAGAGGAGGTCCCGAAGCTGACCAAAGATGAGAAAAGGAGAAGGGACTCGCCTCCAGATACCCCAAAGCCCAGGAAAAACAGGGCTCAAAAGTGGAAGACTGATCCCTCCGTTCTGTCTGCCGATGTAGCCCAAACTCTACGAGATGAAGACTAGGAGGGAGAAGATGCCGACTGCCTGCTGGTGTCTCTTAAGAGGGAATGCATCAAAGCTACGAGAACCACTGAGCCGGTGGCAGTCGAGGAGGTCCAGCCGGAGACCGAGATGATGAGGAAGGTCCGAGCAGAGTTCCCGAGTCATCGGGTGTTGATGATGCCTCATGTCGTAATGAACAACCGGCAGGTGTGCCCGAAGGGTCTGGTTCTGAGGCCCTTCAAAGAGAAGAGAATGCCCCAAGTGACTTGCTCGGGGAAATTAACATTGACGATTCGCCACCCGGCCCCACGTTCTCTAAGGGGCAGTTCCGGGATGCTCGGTCCATGGGGACCTCGATATGGGGACGGCCCCCGAAGGGGATGATATATTTTGCGGCTGCTTTGCGGGGGTCGATGATGTTCCCGATTTGGACACATCACTCATTTTTGACGAGGCTCAACGACTTCTGAACCAAGTGAGTTTTAGCCCACATTACCTTGCTTGCGTTTGTTCTTATTTCTCTAAGTCTGATTTCCTTCCTTTCTGTACAGGCTACGGCACTCTGTCGAGAAGCATCTTCCAAATACCGAGCTGAGCTGGCCCGATGTGAGGCTAATCTCAAAAAGCTTACGGATGAGAGAGACGCCCTCAAACTCCTTTATGTGCAAAAAAAAGAGGAGATCATGAGCATTCGAGCCGAGCTGACAAGAACTCATCGAGATCAGTCCGAGCTCATTAAATGGGTAATGCAAATTTTTGGGAGCTTGTTATGTATTAACTTGATATTGGCAACTAACACTTTGATCCTGCAGGTTCAGAAGAAGGCCGAATTGGTTGAGCAGCTTCGTGAGGAGGCCAAGATAAAAGAGGCAAAGACTTTGGGGTGGAAGCAGAACATGGACCGTCTCGCCTCAAAGAACGATGCGGTTCGGGCCCAACTGTCTTCGGTTGAGCGTCAACTCCAAAGTGTGAAGGAGGAGAATTTGGCCCGAGCCCAGAAGGTTGACGAGCTCAAGACTCGGTTGGTCGCTGATCTTGCAAGGGCCACATCCGAGGCAGAAGCGCTCGTGGCCTCCTACGGAGCTGACGCCGACGCCGCTAACACTCGGGCAAAGGAAATTTCTGACGCTGCTGAGGTTAGATTGTCCCGCATTTCCGAGCATACTAGGAACCAGTCTCGAAGAGAGACTGTTGAGGAGGTACATTCTCGTGTCTTCGACCTCACGGCTGATATCGAGAATAAGAAGGTTTTGGAGGACGAGGCCAGAGCTTTGCTTTCCGATGAAGAAGACTCTGCGAGTGGATCCGAGAGTGGAGATGAAGATAAAGCTCCCAAAGATGCGGCTCCCTAGGCAGACTAGGCACTTAGGATTTTTTATCCTTTTGTTTTTTGTCTAAGACACTAAGTGGTCTTTGTAAATACTTTGCATATATGAAAGATTTCTGTTCTTTCCGTTTCGTCTCCGATTTTTGATTTATGATAAGTTCTATTTTGCCTTTGCCTTGTGAAAACTTTGTTGCAATCGGGTTACTGTAGCCTCTATAACCAAGTGAGCAATAGCTCTAACTCAGAGTAGAACAAACCCTTAGGTTTTTTAGTTAAGCGAGGGCAAGTCCCCGAGCTTAACAATATGTTTGGGATTTTAATTTCGGATGGCTTGATCAAAGCCGTAAATATACTGGTTTTATAGCCGAGTTCAAGTAAGTTTCAAACTCACAGTAACATACCCCTTAAGGTTTTATATCAAATAATGATAAATCTTCGGGCTATATTTTATTTGAGCTCGGAATAGTGGAACTCTTAGGTCCGAATTGAATGAGAACAAAATCTCAAACTCTAAGCGTATTGGCCCTTAGGCTCTTTAGGTTGGGTCGATATGGCCTCCAAAAGCTGGCTATTTTTTCCCTTTTTCGGCTTAGAAGACTTAGTAAAAAAAAAAATTCCTTTATGTCTTCACACATATTTTTTACCCATTGGGTTTTTTTAGGGTTCGATGTCGATTGAAACCTCCTTTTCTTTTTGTGCCTTAGCACGTTTGTGTTAAGATAATTTGATACTTCTTAAGGTTTTTCGAAGGATGATTTTATCGAATCCCTTTTGATTACAAGCGGAGGGTAGCCTTTTTTAATCGGTTTTTCAAAGAATTCGAAGGCCTATTTTTAATGCGGAATTCGGACATTTTCGAGCCGCTTTGATTTGGACGTAGCCTTTGGGTATGCCTCTTTGGCTTATTTCTCAATAATACTTTGAACTTGTTCGAAGTGTTAGTCCCCGAGAGTGATGCCCTTGGCATATAGATCGAGGGGTGCCTCTTTGAGGTCTTATGAATTTGAGTTTAGATTACTCGAATATGTCGATCGTCGACGGCAGTCCCCGAGTGTACGAGGTATATTTGCACTTGGCCTTTGAGCCATTTCTCACAAAATCATAAGTATGGAGCTTGTATAGTAGAAAATTTTCTTTGAGACACAAGATGTTTGATATAGAAAGAATGCTTCTTTGTATAATTTATACATGCGTGTATGTTTTGCCATTGGGGTTCGACTAATCTATATGGACACGGTTCATTCGACCGTTTGGCCCATTACAAAGTTTCTCTATCGAGACCCTTTGACACGAAGTATTTTCCTCAAAAATGTAACATCCGAGGGTGATGGCCCCCAGTATTCGAGGTTGATTGTAAAGAAGCCTTGGATACTGTTGCATCGTCTTTAGGTAGCACATAATTGTTGCCTCGTTAACAACCTCGCCGGAGAAACCCACCTGGGACAAAAATCGATCTAAGGAAAAAAGAGTGCAACGCGTTCTTTAAAACCTGAGGTCTCGATATCTTCGATCGATCATCTGCAGTGAGTTAGTGTTGAATATATAAATAAAAAAATGGAATAAAGTCATACCTTAGCAATAATACCGTTTAAGAAGCGATATGTTTCAATTATTTGGCAGTTGTTCGCCGTCCATCGTGCCGAGCTTAAAAGATCCCTTTCCGACGATGTCGAGGACTTGGTAGGGTCCTTCCCAATTTGGGCTGAGCTTCCCTTCATTAGGATCTCGAGTGTTGATGGTGACTTTCCTCAGGACTAAGTTACCGACTCTGAAGTGGCGAAGGTTAGTTCTCATATTGTAATATCTTTCGATTCGTTGCTTTTGTGCAGCCATTCGAACGAGTGCGGCTTCTCATTTTTCATCCAATAGTTTGAGGCTAGTATTCATAGCCTCGTAATTTGACTCTTCTGCTGTATGTCGAAACCTGGCATTGGGTTCCCCGTCTTCGACTAGAATCAAGGCTTCAGAGCCATATACTAAGGAGAACGGGGTTGCCCCCATACTGGATTTTGATGTTGTTCGATATGCCCAAAGGACTTTGAGTAGAATTTCTCTCCGTTTCCCCTTAGCGTCATTTAACCTTTTCTTTAGGTTTTGAATAGTAGTCTTGTTCATTGACTCGGCATGTCCGTTCCTACTAGGGTGATACGGCGTTGATAATATCCTTTTTATTTTGTGGTCTTCGAGGAATTTCGTTACTTTGCTACAGATAAATTATTTTCCTTTGTCATACACTATTTCGGCAGGTATCCCAAATCGACATACGATGTGATCCCAGATAAAGTCTATAACCTCTTTCTCTCTCACTTTCTCGAACGCCTCTGCTTCAACCCATTTAGAGAAATAGTCAGTCATAAATAAAATGAACTTGGCTTTCCCTGGGGCCGATGGCAGAGGGCCGACGATATCCATCCCCCATTTCATGAATGGTCATGGGAATAATACTGAATGAAGTTGTTCTCCGGGCTGATGGATCATCGGTGCAAACCTTTGACATTTATCACATTTTCGAACAAACTCCTTAGTGTCTTTTTCCATGCTATCCTAGTAGTATCCTACTCTAATGATTTTGCGAATCAGTGATTCGGCGCCTAAGTGGTTCCTACAAGTGCCTTCATGGACCTCTCGTAGAACATAATCGGTGTTTCCTGATCCTAAGCATACTGCCAATGGTCCATCGAATGTCCTTCTGTATAATGTTCCATCTTCAGCCAATATGAATCGAGCAGTTCTGGTTCGTAGGGCCTTCGACTCTTTAGGGTCCGATGAGAGCTTTCCGTTCTTCAAGTATTCAATATATTTATTCCTCCGATCCCAGGTTAAGCTTGTAGAGTTTATCTCGGCATGACCTTTCTCGATCACGGATCTCGAGAGTTGAACGATAGTCCCCGAGCTAATCTCATCTTCCTCAACCGATGACCCTAAACTTGCAAGTGCATCGACCTTACTGTTTTGTTCTCGAGGTACATGCTGTAAAGTTCATTCCTTGAAACGGTGCAAGGTTACCTGCAGCTTATCCAAATACCTTTGCATTCTATCCTCTCGAACTTCAAAAATTTTGTTTACTTGGTTCACCACCAGTAAAGAGTCACACTTGGCTTCAATCACTTCTGCTCCTAAGCTTTTAGCTAGCTCGAGACCTGCAATCATAGCCTCGTACTCGGCCTCATTATTAGTCAACCTAGAAGTTTTGATAGATTGCCTAATAGTGCTACCCGTGGGTGGCTTCAAAACGATCCCTAGCCCAGACCCCTTCACATTCGAAGCTCCGTCTGTGAAAAGGGTCCATACCCCCGATAATGTACCCGATTTTAACAAGAGTTCCTTTTCGACTTCGGGTATGAGGGTTGGCATGAAATCAGCCACGAAGTCTGCTAAAATTTGAGACTTGATGGCCGTCCTGGGTTGATATTCAATATCGTACCCGCTGAGTTGGAAGGCCCATTTGGCCAATCGGCCCGATAGTTCGTGCTTGTGCAAAATATTACGAAGTGGGTAAGTGGTTAATACGCATATGGGGTGACATTGAAAGTATGGTCTTAACTTTCTAGAGGCGCTTATCAGTGCAAGTGCCAATTTCTCCAAGTGTGGATATCTAGTTTCTGCTTCTCCTAAGGTTCGACTTACATAATAAAGGGGAAATTGCGTACCTTGCTCTTCTCGAACTAGGACACCACTTACCGCGATTTTCGATACTGCCAAGTACAAGTAAAGTTTCTCATCTGCCTTTAGAGTGTAAAGCAGTGGTGGGCTCGATAGGTATTTCTTCAATTCCTCTAATGCCTGTTGGCATTCCAGGGTCTAGGCGAAATCGTTCTTCTTTTTGAGTACAGAGAAACATCTGTGGCTTTGATCCGACGACCTCAAAATGAATCGGCCTAAGACAGCTATCCATCTAGTTAGCCTCTACACGACTTTTACACTGTCCACGACGGTAATATCTTCGATGGCCTTGATTTTATCGGGGTTGATTTCGATCCCCCGATTCGATACCCTGAAGCCAAGGAACTTGCCCGAACCGACCCCGAAAGCACATTTCTCGGGGTTGAGCTTCATGTTGTATTTCCTTAAATTCTGGAACGTTTCCTGCAAATGAGACAAATGGTCCTTTGTGCGCAGGGACTTAACTAACATGTCATCAATATAAACTTCTATTGATTTACCTATTTGTTCTTCGAACATTTTATTTACTAGGCATTGGTAAGTAGCTCCTGTAACTTTTAGCCCGAAGGGCATTACATTATAACAATATGTTCCATACATGGTGATAAATGAAGTCTTTTCTCGGTCCTCCGGGTTCATTTGGATTTGATTGTACCCGGAATAGGCATCGAGAAAAGTAAGGATCTTGTGGCCGGCCGTGGCATCGATCATGCGATCGATGTTAGGCAGTGGAAAAGAATCTTTAGGGCATGCCTTGTTTAAATCCTTATAATCTACACACATTCTAAGTTTGTTCCCCTTTTTAGGGACTACAACTATATTAGCTAACCATTCGGGATATTTCACCTCCCGAATGGACCCTATTTTGAGAAGTTTAGTTACCTCATCCTTTATGAATGCGTGCTTTACCTCAGACTGGGGTCTTCTCTTTTGCTTCACTAGTTTGAACCTAGGGTCCAAGATTAACCGATGCGTCATTATCTCCGGTGGGATCCCTGTCATGTCTAAATGGGACCAAGAAAAACAATCCACGTTATCAATAAGAAATTGAATAAGCTTTTTCTTGAGTTCGGGGGTTAATCCCGTTCCCAGGTATACCTTTTGCTCGGGCAAGTACTCGATCAATATAACCTGTTCCAGCTCTTCGACCGTTGATTTGGTGGTGTCAGAATCTTCGGGAACAATAAAAGTTTGAGGGGTCAGAAAATCCTCCTCTTCTTCTTCTATCTTCTGCTTCCCCGATTCGGTCGAGGCTGGTGGCTGTAATTGCTATTTGACTTCCTGTTTACCTTTGATGCTCGACTTTTCCGAGGTTTATAGTGTCGATATCGGTGTTACCTCATCGACCGCAAACATTTCCTTTGCACCATGCTGCTCCCCGTACACTGTTATGACACTATTCGACGTCGGGAATTTCATCATTTGTTGGAGAGTCGAAGGGACTACCCTCATATTATGGATCCAAGGCCTTCCGAGCAGGGCATTGTACCTGATGTCGCCCTCGATTATATGGAACTTGGTATCTTGAAGGGTTCCAGCCACGTTCATCGGTAGAATAATCTCCCCTTTAGTTGTGTCACTGGCCATATTGAAGCCATTTAAGACTCGAGCTGCGAGCATATATTGATTTTGTAGGCTGAGCTGCTCCACGACCCTCGATCAGATGATATTTGCCGAGCTACCTAGATCCACTAAAACATGCTTAACTTGAACTTTATTTAATAAGATAGAAATTACCAGAGCGTCGTTGTGGGGCTGAGAAATGCCTTCTACTTCTTCGTTGTCGAATGATAAAGTGACTTCGGGCACATAATCTCAGGTTCGCTTTTCCCTAGTGATTGATACCTTAGTACGTTTGAATATGGTTCCCTATGGAATGTCGACCCCACCGACGATCATATGAATGGTATGTTGGGGTTCCTCCTGTTCATTTTTCCTGTTGGCGTCCCTTTCTCTAAAATGATTCTTGGCTCGATCGCTGAGGAACTCCCGAAGGAGGCCCTAATTGAATAGACGGGCTACCTCCTCCCTTAATTTCCTGTAATATTCCTCGGTCTTGTGACCATGCGTGCCATGATACTTGCACATCAAATTTGGGTTTCTTTGGGAAGGATCGGTTTGTATGGGTTTGGGCCACCTAGTATCTCTGATCCTTCCGATTGCCGATACAATGCCCGATGCATCAATGCTAAAGTTATATTCCGATAACCGAGGTGCCTCTGTGGGATCGGCATACTTGTCAAAATCACTTTTGCTCATAAGTCCCCGAGAATTCTGTCCTCGATCACTTCTTCGATCGTTTCGGGCGGAATTGCGTCCTGAACCATTGTTCCTTCAATCTGCGGTATATGGTTGATCGGTCCCTATTCAACCTTGGCTCCCTGTCGACATCCCTCTGGTTTTTAACTGTCGACCTGTTTGGATATACTGAACCAGAAGGGGCTCCTAATTGGTCATCCTTGATCCTGATCTTCGACTGATATCGATTGTGCACATCTGCCCAAGTTACAGCTGGATACTCGATCAAATTTTGATTCAACTGACGTGATGCTATCAAACTCCACTCGTTCAACCCTTGGGTGAAAGCTTGAACGGCCCAATCATCTGTGACCGGTGGCAACTCCATGCGTTCCATTTGAAATCGGGACACGAACACTCTCCGCATTTCATTATCCCTTTGTCTTACCTTGAAAATGTCTGATTTCCTCGTTGCGAAATCTGATGTCCCTAAAGCTCGATTCCTAGCCAGCATGCGTGTATATAGAAAAATCCTTTTTTTGACTTTATTTCAAGTTACTTTTTTATTTGTTTCTTGCGTGTTATCTGGTTATCTTCGTTGTTTAGGTAGACAATATATTATTGTTTCTTTCACTGAAACTTTATTTGGATCATCAATATAAATTTTAAATTGCTAATTTTATCTTTATGTGTGTTTTCATGAGAGTGATGATAGGTCGAAAACCATTAAGGATAGCAATAAAAATTATAGAGCAGTAAGTCTCTCTAATTGATCTAATTTCTTTCAGATATTTTTTACTTTTTATCTCTGCCTTCATGCCACATTATGTCATTTATATACTAATTGGTGATTATATTGGCATAAATATCAATTTTTGATAATTAGAATGTTCTTTGCCAAATTATCTAATTTGTGACAATCAATATGAAGTTTCGTATTGCTATAGCATCGGAAGTATATGTTCATGTTATGTCGCTCCTCAATTCATTGGCATTGTTAAAGTAATATGTAAGGAAAAAGCAACTACAAAAATCTTGAAATAATAAAATGAACATGCGATAAGAGAAACTAAAAGTTTCAAACATTTGTTGTCTGCTGATATTTGTGAAGCAAATAGTTCTAATGGGTGAAAATTTTATTTTTCTTATTTTTTTAATATGGACAAATTGGCGACAAAGGAAATGGAAAATAAAATTATATTGATTGTTTAAAAGAGAAATTGGCGAGATACTAAAGGACAAAGAAGCTAGACTATCATTGTAAAAACGTATTTACCAGTGAAAGAATTTTAAAAAAATTAGCAGCTATTTCAATTTATCTCTGGTATTTCTACCCCTACGATCAGATTCTTTTTTATTGTATTTTGAATAACTTGCAGTAGGATCTGCTGGTAACAACATGTCATGTTTATTTTTTATGTTGCATCTAGATTTTTTAATAGTGAAAACAACTTGGGGTAAGCGATTCGTTGGCAGAATACTTTATTTTTGCCGATTTATTTTTCTCTTCTCTTAATATTTTCATGTAATGAATAATAGTTGAAGGCTCTACATATAAAAAAAATCTTCCCCAATTATTCCTGGTATTTTATTTCTATGGATGGTTTAAATTTATAGGAGTACTAGAAGCAGTTACCTGATGTCATTTTAAGAAATAAAAC
The DNA here is from genome assembly GCF_000715075.1 of Nicotiana tabacum. Taxonomy (NCBI): domain Eukaryota; kingdom Viridiplantae; phylum Streptophyta; class Magnoliopsida; order Solanales; family Solanaceae; genus Nicotiana; species Nicotiana tabacum. Next base: position 65,516,579 of record NC_134092.1, read on the forward strand.
AAGTAAGATATTTGATGGTCTCTAACATTTGTTGAAACTGGACAGAGTTTTAGTAATATTTTCATGTTTGTAGTATATTTCACATTAGATTTTAGTCTTGATATTAAAATAAGGTTAAACATTTTATGAAATAAAAAAGTTCAAGCTAATTATTTTGTTTTAACCCGTTTATAACATAGCAAATGATATTTAATAAGTTGTGATAGCATAGCACTTAAAATTGAGTTATATTTTGCTAATTGATCTTGCATTTTTTAACCTTCAAATATTTATATATATTTCATACACATGCTTTTATAATATTTATGTAACGACCCGGCCGGTCGTTTCGAGAGTTATAGCCCCATTTTCCCCATTTCTGTTTCTTTTTGTGTTCTTCAGCTATATTATGATATGTCGGGTTAGTTGGTTCGAGTCCGGAGTGATTTCAAAGACACTTAGTATCTTTATTAGACACTTGATTCCGTTAGCTCCGTTAGGTGATTTCGGACTTAGTGGCGCGTTCGGAATGTGATTTGGAGGTACGTAGTGGAATTAGGTTTGAATTGGTGAAAATTAAAAATTTGGCGATTTTGGTCGGCAGTGAAAAATTTGATATCGGGGTCGGAATGGATTTCCGAAAGTTGGAATAGGTTCGTGGTGTCATTTGTGACGTGTGTGTAAAATTTGAGGTCATTCGGACGTGGTTTGATAGGTTTCAGCGTCGTTTGCGGAATTTGGAAGTTTAGAAGTTCTTAGGCTTGAATCCGAGGGTAATTAGGTATTTTGATATTGTTTTGAGTGATTCGAAGGTTCGACTAAGTTCGTAAGATGTTATGAGACGTGTTGGTATATTTGGTCGAGGTCCCGAGGGCCTCGGGGTGATTCCAGGTGGTTAACGGAAGGTTTGGAACTTGGAAAATGCAGTTGAAGCTACTGGTTCTGGTGTCTTCCACACCTGCGGAGTGGGAGCCGCAGGTGCGAGCCCGCATGAGCGACTGAGGAGCTGCAGATGCGGCCATGGAGGACCTGGGCAGGAACCGCACGTGCGAATGTATTCCCGCACCTGCGAGAGTCGCAGATGTGGGCAGGCATGCGCAGGTCCGAGAGGGAATCCGCAGGGGCGAGGTAGTTTCTGCACCTGCGATGATCACAGATGCGGTGGAGAGTCGCAGAAGCGGTCCAAGGGTTTTTAGTGACTTTCCGCAAAAGTGGAGCTTTGTCTGCAGATGGGGCATCGCAGAAGCGACAAAAGGGACCGCATGTCCGGTTTCACTGGGCAGAATGTATAAATAGAGGACTTCGAGATTTTTTCTCATTTCCACAATTTTGAACTCGGATTTTGGAGCTTTTGAGGTAATTTTTGGAAGGAAATTCAAGGCTATTCACCGAGGTAAGTTCCTTGAGCTTAATTATCCTTAGCTATGGTGTTTTCCGTTGAGTTCATCCTCTAATTAAGGATTTGAACTAGAAATTTGGGGGATTTAGGGCTTGAGAGTTGGAGAGTGGATTTTTGGGGATTTGAGTGACCAAATGTGGTCGGATTTTGATAAATTTGGTATGGTTAGACTCGCGAGTGAATGGGCTTTCAGATTTTATGACTTTTGTCAGATTTCGAGACGTGAGCCCGGGGGGCCGGGTTTGAGTCGATTTCGGATTTTGGCTCTAATTTAGTAGTTTGCTTGTGGAATATATCCCTTTAGCCTTTATTGATTGTGTTGTAATACTTGTGGCTAGATTCGGGACGTTTGGAGGCCGATTTGAGAGGTAAAGGCATCGCGGAGTAGGATTTTGCTCGGATTGAGGTAAGTAACAGTCTTAAATCTGGTTTTGAGAATTTTTATGATGTGAATATTTGGAGGTGACGCACATGCTAGGTGACGGACGTGTGAGCGTGCACCGTGAGGCATTGTGACTTGGTCTGTCCCGTGAGATTGTAAAGTCGAATAGCCATTGTTATTACTTGTTTTTCCTTGTCTTGAGTATTTGACTGCCTTCCATGTTAGAAGCTATGCTTAGGCCATATGATATCACTATTGGGACCCGCAGTGATCGAATACTTATTGAATTGACTGCTAATTGCTGTCTTGTACTCAGTCACAGTCTTACTTGTGTGTTATATCTCCATTCCCTCTCATTTCTTGTTGATACTTGTTGTATTCTCTATTTGGGCTAATTATTATGATATTCTGTGAGCCTGAGGGGCGGGAGAGGTTAGTGACTGAGATAGGGCCTGAGTGCCAGGTTGAGAGCTATGCGAGATATATTGGATCGGTCTGCACGCCCTAGCAATATTGGATCGGGTTGCATGCCGCAACAAGCCTTCGGGCCATATATCGGATCGGGCTGCACGCCGCAGCAATATATGGATCGAGCTGCACGCCGCAATAATATATGAATCGGGTTGCACGCCGCAACAGTATTAGGTCGGGCTGCATGCCGCAACAGTATTGGGTCGGGCTGCATGCCGCAGCAATATAGCACTTGGGATGTTGGAGCCCCTATGGAGTCTGTACACCCCCAGTGAGCTCAGGTACCTATTGAGAGTGTGTATTGAGGGCTAAGAGCCGAGAGTATGAGCTGTTGGGATGAGTTGAGTGGTTGCTGCCTTGAGAGGATGTACTTGATTTTATTTATTGTTGCACTTAGTTGTTATCTGTTGTTGTGGTGAAATTTCTAGAAGATTCATATCTGTTTTACTTGAGCTCGAACTGATTTGACTTACACCACCGGAATTGAAAGCATGTTCACTCTCTACTGAAAACTTTTGAAATGAACTGTATTTTTTTATAGCTCGTTACTGCTTCTCAGTTCCTTATTTATTTCTGTTACTTGCTGAGTTGGTTGTACTCATGCTGCACCCTGCACTTCATGTGCAGATCTAGGTGCATACGGTTCTAGCAGTCGCTGAGTTCGTGCACGGGCTGATTATCGGAGACTTACGAGGTAGCTGCTGGCGTTCGCAGTCCTTGTTTCTCCTTTCTTATTATCTTTTCTCTCTTGTATTTGAACTTGGCATCGACTGTAGTAGAATCTATTTCTAGATTGGTTGTTAGATGTTCGTGACTTAGTGACACCCCGATGTTTTAGCCGCTGCAACCACTTCTCAGGCCAGGGGAGATGCTCAGACTCCCGCTGCCCACACACCAAGGCAGGTGGTACAGGGATTCCAGACACCGGGGGCACTACCATCCCAGCCAGATGTAGCTACTCAAGACTATGTGGTTCCTGCTATGCCTGAGGATGAGCAGCGTAGATTGGAGAGGTTTGGGAGACTCCAGCCTCCATCTTTCAGTGGTGTAGAGGGAGAGGATGCACATGGTTTCTTGGATAGCTGTCAGAGGATACTCCGTACAATAGGTATTCTGGAGACCAGTGGGGTCTCATTCACTACTTTCCAGTTCTCTGGGGATGCATTCAGTTGGTGGGAGGCTTACGAGAGGTGTAGGCCGGTCGGCGCAGCGTCCCTTACCTGGCAGTAGTTCTCCGTTATCTTTTTGGAGAAGTTCGGGCCTCAGTCCCGCAGAGAGGAGCTGCGTAGACAGTTTGAGCAGCTTCGTTAGGGTGATATGTCTGTGATGCAGTATGAGATGCGATTCTCGGAGTTGCCCCATCATGCTATCTTGTTGGTTCCCACAGATAGGGAGAGGATCAGGAGGTTTATAGATGGCCTCACTTATCAACTGCGATTGCTTATGACCAGAGAGAGAGTATCTGGTTCGCGGTCAGGAGAGGGTTGAGAGGGAGTTCAATAGGCCTCGTGGACAGGGTGGATTTAGTGGTACTCTTTCTGGGGGTTAGTTTTAGCACGGTAGAGGCCGTCCTTTCAGACATGCTCAGGCGGCTCATCCAGGTCACCGTGGTGCATCATCTGGCCATGGTTCTCACAGTTATCAACAGGGCCATTCATCTCTAGGTTCCCTCCCAGCGCAGAGCTTGTCCCGTGCTCAATCAGGTCAGGGTTTGCCTATGCTAGGTCCTTCTGCCAGTTATCTCAGTGCTCGGGGCTCCCTTCAGTCCCCTGCACTAGCACATGGGAGTTGTTATAAGTGTGGGAGTTTGGTCACATGAGGAGAGAGTGCCCCCGTATAGTGGGAGGTCCAGCTCTGCAGAGGAGCTAGTCTATGTCGTCAGCACCATCCCTTCCATCACCCGCTCAACCAGCCCGGGGTGGATCCCAGTCAGCTAGGGGTCACCCGAGGGGGGAGGCATATCAGGGGTGGCCAGGCCCTTTTCTATGCCCTCCCTGCCAGACCAGATGCTATTGCTTCAGATGCTGTGATTACAGGTATTGTCTCAGTTTGTCATAGAGATGCCTCTGTATTATTTGACCCTGGTTCTACTTATACATATGTTTCCTCGTATTTTGCTCATTTTCTGGATATGCCTCGTATGTCTTTAGTTTTATCTGTTCATGTATCTACTCCTATTGGCGATACAATTATTGTGGACCACGTATGTCAGTCATGTGTGGTGACTATTGGGGGTCTGGAGACCCGAGTAGACCTTTTGCTGCTTAGTATGGTTGACTTCGATATGATATTGGGTAAGGATTGGTTGTCCCTATGTCATGTTGTTCTAGATTGTCACGCTAAGGCGGTGACGTTGGCGACGCCGAATTTGCCGAGGGATGAGTGGAGCAGTTCTATAGAATATGTACCTAGTAGGGTGATCTCATATTTGAAGGCTCAGCGGATGGTTGAGAAGGGCTGTCTATCCTATTTGGCTTTTGTGAGGGATATTAGTACAGAGACTCCTGCCATTGATTCTGTTCCGGTGGTACATGACTTTTCGGATGTGTTTCCTGCAGACCCGCCGAGCATGCCGCCTGACAGGGATATTGACTTTGGTATTGGACACTCAGCCCATTTCTATTCCACCGTATCATTTGGAACCGACGGAGTTGAAGGAGTTGAAAGAACAACTTTAGAAACTCCTTGATAAGGGGTTTATTCAGCCTAGTGTGTCACCATGGGGTGCACCAGTTCTATTTGTGAAGAAGAAGGATGGTTCCATAAGGATGTGCATTGATTACAAGCAGTTAAACAAGGTCACAGTCAAGAACAAGTATCCTTTGCCACGTATTGATGGTCTATTTGACCAGCTTCAGGGGGTGAGGGTATTCTCTAAGATTGATTTGAGGTCAGGGTTTCACCAGCTGAAGATTCGGGATTCAGACATTCTTAAGACAACTTTCAGGACCCGATATGGTCAGTATGAGTTCTTTGTGATGTCTTTTGGGCTGAGTAACGCCCCAACAACGTTCATGCATCTGATGAACAGTGTGTTTCAGCCATATTTGGACTCATTCGTTATTGTATTCATTGATGATATCCTGGTGTACTCTCGTATCCAGGAGGAGCATGCCCAATACTTGAGGATTGTGTTATAGAGATTTAGGGAGGAGAAGCTTTATGCAAAGTTCTCCAAATATGAGTTTTGGCTCGGCTCAGTAGCATTCTTGGGGCATATGGTGTCCAGTGAGGGTATTCAAATGGATCCGAAGAAGATAGAGGCGGTGCAGAGTTGGCCTAGACCATCCCCAGACACGGAGATTAGGAGCTTTCTTGGTGTGGAGGGCTATTACTGTCGCTTTGTAGAGGGATTTTCATCTATTGCATCGCCCTTTACCAAATTGACCCAAAGGGGTGCTCCATTAAGGTGGTCGGATGAGTGTGAGGAAAGCTTTCAGAAGCTCAAGACTGCCTTGACCACAACTCCAGTGTTAGTTCTGCCATCAGCTTTAGGTTCTTACACCGTGTATTATGATGCCTCGAGGATAGGTATTGGATATGTTCTGATGCAGGAGGGTAGGGTGATTGCTTATGCTTCGCACCAGTTGAAGACCCATGAGAAGAACTATCCTGTCCATGATCTTGAGTTAGCAGCTATTGTTCACGCCCTGAAGATTTGGCGGCACTATCTGTACGGGGTTCATTGTGAGATCTACACTGATCACCGGAATTTGCAACATCTGTTAAAGCAGAAGGATCTTAATTTGCGCCAACAGAGATGGTTGGAGCTTCTCAAGTACTATGATATTACTATTTTGTACCATCCGGGGAAGGCTAATGTGGTGGCCGATGCCTTGAGTCGCCGGGGGGGGGGGGGAGTTTGGGGAGTTTAGCATATCTTCCAGCAGCAGAGAGACCCTTGGCATTGGATGTTCAGGCCCTAGCTAGCCATCTTGTCAGATTGGATATTTTGGAGCCGAGTCGGGTATTGGCTTGTGTGGTCTCTAGGTCTTCTCTTTATAACCGTATCAGGGAGCGTCAGTATGATGACCCTCACCTGCTCGTTCTTTAGGACAGGGTTCAACGAGGTGATGATAGGGATGTGACAATTTGTGTTGACGGCGTGTTGAGGATGCAGGGCCAGATATGTGTGCCTAATGTAGGTGGGCTCCGGGAGTTGATTCTTGAGGAGGCCCACAACTCGCGGTATTCCATCCGTCCGGGTGCCACGAAGATGTACCAGGATTTGAGAGCACTATTGGTGGAGGCGGATGAAGAAGGATATAGTTGGGTTTGTGGCTCGGTGTCTCAACTGTCAGCAGGTTAAGTCTGAACAACAGAGACCGGGTGGCTTGCTTCAGAGGTTAGAGATCCCAGAGTGGAAGTGGGAGCGGATCACCATGGATTTCATAGTTGGGCTCTAGATGGCTTGCTTTTTGGGACCAGTTTCTGTCGCTCGTGGAGTTTGCATATAATAACAGTTATCAGTCGAACATTCAGATGGCTCTGTACGAGGCTTTATATGGGAGGAAGTGTAGATCTCCAGTAGGATGGTTTGAGCCGGGTGAGGCTAGGCTCTTGGGTACAGACTTGGTCTAGGATGCATTAGACAATGTGAAATTGATTCAGGAGCGGCTTCACACGGCGCAGTCTACGGCAGAAGAGCTATGCGGACAGGAAGGTCTGTGATGTGTCTTTCATTGTTGGGGAGAAGGTTTTGCTGAAGGTATCACCCATGAAGGGTGTTATGAGGTTTGGGAAGAGGGGCAAGTTGGGTCCCGGTTCATTGGGCCTTTTGAGGTGCTTCAAAGGATAGGGGAGGTGGCTTACAAGCTTGCCTTGCCACCCAGCTTGTCGACTGTGCATCCAGTGTTTGACGTTTCTATGCTCCGTAAGTATATTGGAGATTCGTCCCATGTTTTGGATTTTAGCACGGTTCAGTTGGATGGTGATATGACTTATGATGTGGAGCTGGTGGCCATTTTGGATCGGCAGGTTCGGAAGTTAAGGTCAAAGGATATAGCTTCAGTGAAGGTGTAGTGGAGAGGTCAGCCTATGGAGGAGGCCACTTGGGAGACCGAGTGGGAGATGCGAAGCAGATATCCAAACCTATTTGAGACTCCAGGTATATTTCTAGACCCGTTTGAGGACGAACGTTTGTTTAAGAGGGGAGGATGTAACGACCCGACAAGTCGTTTTGAGAGTTATAGCCCCGTTTCCCCCATTTAGGCTTCTTTTTGTGTTCTTCAGCTATATTATGATATGTCGGGTTTGTTCGTTCAGGTCCGGAGTGGTTTCGGAGTGAATTGAGACACTTAGTCTCTTTATTAGAAGCTTAAGTTGGAAAAGTCAACCGGATGTTGGCTTATATGTAAACGATGTCGGATTTGAATTTTTATGGTTTCGTTAGCTCCGTTAGGTGATTTCATACATAGGGGCGCATTCGGATTGTGATTTGGAGGCCCGTAGTGGAATTAGGCTTGAATTGGCAAAAATTAAAAATTTGGCAATTTTCGTCGGCAGTGGAAAATTTGATATCGGGGTCAGAATGGATTTCCAGAAGTTGGAATAGGTTTGTGGTATCATTTGTGACGTGTGTGTAAAATTTGAGGTCATTCATACGTGGTTTGATAGATTTCGACATCGTTTGCGGAATTTGGAAGTTTAGAAGTTCTTAGGCTTGAATCCAAGGGTAATTTGGTATTTTGATGTTGTTTTGAGTGATTTGAATGTTCGACTAAGTCTGTATGATGTTAAGGACGTATTGGTATATTTGGTCGAGGTCCCGAGGGCCTCGGGGTGATTCCAGGTAGTTAACAGAAGGTTTGGAACTTGGAAAATGCAGCTGAAGCTACTGGTTCTGGTGTCTTCCGCACCTACGAAGTGGGAGCTACAGGTGCGAGCCTGCAGGAGCGACTGAGGAGCCGCAGATGTGGCCATGGAGGACCTGGGCAGGAACCGCATGTGCGAAGGTATTCCCGCACCTGCGAGAGTCACAGATGCGGGCAGGCATGCGCAGGTGCGAGAGGGAATCCGCAGGGGCGAGGTAGTTTCCGCACTTGCGAGGATCGCAGATGCGGTCGAGAGTCGCAGAAGCGATTCAGGGGTTTTAAGTGACTTTTCGCAGAAGCGGAGCTTGGTCCGCAGATGCGGCGTCGCAGAAGTGACCAAAGGGACCGCAAGTGCGGTTTCACTGGGCAGAATGTATAAATAGAGGACTTCGAGATTTTTCCTTATTTCCACAATTTTGAACTCAGACTTTGGAGCTTTTGTGGTGAATTTTGGAAGGAAATTCAAGGCTATTCACTGAGGTAAGTTCCTTAGGCCTAATTATTCTTAGCTATGGTGTTTTTCTATTGATTTCATCATCTAATTAGGGATTTGACCTAGAAATTTGGGGGATTTAGGGCTTGAGAGTTGGAGAGTGGACTTTTGGGGATTTGAGTGACCAAATGAGGTCGGATTGAGGTAAGTAACAGTCTTAAAAATGGTTTTGTGGGTATGAATTCCCAAGAATTTGTATGATGTGAATGTTTGGAGGTGACACACATGATAGGTGACGGGCATGTGAGCGTGCACCGTGAGGGATTGTGACTTGGTTCGTCCCATGCGACTGTAAATTCGAATAGCCATTGTTATTACTTATTTTTCCTTGTCTTGAGCAATTGACTGCCTTTCATGTTAGAAGCCATGCTTAGGCCATATGATATCACTGTTGGGACCCGCAACGATCGAATACTTGTTGAATTGGCTGCTAATTACTGTCTTGTATTCAGTCACAGTCTTACTTGTGTGTTATATCTCCATTCCCTCTCATTTCTTGTTGATACTTGTTGTATTCTATGTTTGGGCTAATTATTATGATATTTTGTCAGCCTGAGGGATTGGAGAGGTTAGTGACTGAGATAGGGCCTGAGTCTTAGGTTGAGAGCTATGTGAGATATATTGGATCGGGCTGCACGCCGCAGCAATATTGGATCGGGTTGCACACCGCATCAATATGGTTGACTTTTGCTGTCCATGATCTTGAATTAGCAGCTATTGTTCACGCCTTGAAGATTTGGCGGCACTATTTGTACGGGGTTCATTGTGAGATCTACACTAATCATCGGAGTTTGCAGCATCTTTTAAAGCAGAAGAATCTTAATTTGCGCCAGCGGAGATGGTTGGATCTTCTCAAGGACTATGATATCACTATTTTGTATCATCAGGGGAAGGCCAATGTAGTGGCCGATGCCTTTAGTCGCCGGGGGAGAGTTTGGGGAGTTTAGCGTATCTTCCAGCAGCAGAGACACCCTTGGCATTGGATGTTCAGGCCCTAGCTAGCCAGCTTGTCAGAATGGATATTTTGGAGCCGAGTCGGGTATTGGCTTGTATGGTCTCTAGGTCTTCTCTTTATGACCGTATCAGGGAGCGTCAGTATAATGACCCCCACCTGCTCGTTGTTCAGGACATGGTTCAGCGAGGTAATGCTAGGGATGTGACAATTGGTGATGACGATGTGTTGAGGATGCAAGGCCGGATATGTGTGCCTAATGTAGATGGGCTCCAGGAGTTGATTCTTTAGGAGGCCCACAACTCGCGGTATTCCATCCATCCGGGTGCCGCGAAGATGTACCAGGATTTGAGACAATACTATTAGTGGAGGCGAATGAAGAAGGATATAGTTGGGTTTGTGGCTTGGTGTCTCAATTGTTAGCAGGTTAAGTATAAACATCAGAGACCGGGTGGCTTGCTTCAGAGATTAGAGATCCCAGAGTGGAAGTGGGAGAGGATCATCATGGATTTCGTAGTTGGGCTCCCACGGACTTCGAGGATGTTCGATGGTATTTGGGTGATTGTGGATCGGCTGACCAAGTCCGCGCACTTCAGTCCAGTTGGTACTACTTACTTTTTAGAGCGGTTGTCTGAGATTTACATCCGAGAGATTGTTCGCCTACATGGTGTCCCACTTTCCATCATTTCAGATAGGGGCACTCAGTTTATATCGCAGTTTTGGAGGGCCGTGCAACGAAAGTTGGGTACTCAGGTTGAGTTGAGCATATCCTTTCACCCTCAGACGGACGAATAGTCCGAGTGCACTATCCAGATATTGGAGGACATGTTACGCGCTTTTGTCATTGACTTTGGGGGTTCATGGGACCAGTTCCTGCCGCTCGCGGAGTTTGCATATAACAACAGTTATCAGTCGATCATTTAGATGGCTCCGTACGAGGCTTTATATGGGAGGAGGTGTAGATCTCCAGTAGGATGGTTTGAGCCGGGTGAGACTAGGCTCTTGGGTACAGACTTGGTCTAGGATGCATTAGACAAAGTGAAATCGATTCAGGAGCGATTTCGTACGGCGCAGTCTAGGCAAAAGATCTCTGCGGACAGGAAGGTCCGTGATGTGTCTTTCATTTTTGGGGAGAAGGTTTTGCTGAAGGTATCACCCATGAAGGGTGTTATGAGGTTTGGGAAGAGGGGCAAGTTGAGCCATCGGTTCATTGGGCCTTTTGAGGTGCTTCAGAGGATAGGGGAGGTGGCTTACAAGCATGCCTTGCCACCTAGCTTGTCGAGTGTGCATCCAGTGTTTCACGTTTCTATGCTCCAGAAGTATATTAGATATCCATCCCATGTTTTGGATTTCAGCACGGTTCAATTGGATGGTGATATGACTTATGATGTGGAGCCGGTGGCCATTTTGGATCGGCAGGTTCGAAAGTTGAGGTTAAAGGATATAGCTTCAGTGAAGGTGCAGTGGAGAGGTCAGCCTATGGAGGAGGCCACCTGAGAGACCGAGCGGGAGATGCGGAGCAGATATCCACACCTATTTGAGACTCCATGTATGTTTCTAGACTCGTTCGAGAACAAACGTTTGTTTAAGAGGGGGAGGATGTAACGACCCGGTCGGTCGTTTTGAGAGTTATAGCCCCGTTTCCCTCATTTCTGCTTCTTTTTGTGATCTTCAGCTATATTATGATATGTTGAGTTAGTTGGTTCAGGTCCAGAGTGGTTTCAGAGTGATTTGAGACACTTAGTCTCTTTATTAGAAGCTTAAGTTGGAAAAGTCAATCGGATGTTGACTTATGTGTAAACGATCTCGGATTTGAATTTTGATGGTTCCGTTAGCTCTGTTAGGTGATTTTGGACATATGAGCGCGTTCAGCTCTACAGATGCGGCCATGGAGGACCTGGGTAGGAACCGCAGGTGCGAAGGTCTTCCCGCACCTGTGAGAGTCGCAGATGCGGGCAGGCATGCGCAGGTGCTAGAGGGAATCCGCAGGGGAGAGGTAGTTTTCGCACCTGCGATGATTGCAGATGCAGTCGAGAGTCGCAGAAGTGGTCTAGGGGTTTTAAGTAACTTTCCGCAGAAGTGGAGCTTGGTCCGCAGATGCGGCGTCGCTGAAGCAACAAGAGGGACCGCAGGTGCTGTTTCACTGGGCAGAATGTATAAATAGAGGACTTCGAGATTTTTCCTCATTTCCACAATTTTGAACTCGGACTTTGGAGCTTTTGACGTAATCTTTGGAAGGAAATTCAAGGCTATTCACTGAGGTAAGTTCCTTGAGTCTAATTATCCTTAGCTATGGTGTTATTTCGTTGATTTCATCATCTAATTAGGGATTTGAACTAGAAATTTGGGGGATTTAGGGCTTGTGAGTTGGAGAGTGGAGTTTTGGGGATTTGAGTGACCAAATGAGGCCGGATTTTGATAAATTTGGTATGGTTAGACTCGCGAGTGAATGGGCTTTCGGATTTTGTGACTTTTGTCAGATTTCTCAGATTTCGAGACGTGGGCCTGGGGGGGGGGGGGGAGGGGTTTGAGTCGATTTTGGATTTTGGCTCTATCTTAGTAGTTTTCTTGTGGAATTGATCCCTTTAGCCTTTATTGATTGTGTTGTATTACTTGTGGCTAGATTCGGGATGTTTGGAGGCCGATTTGAGAGGCAAAGGTATTGTGGAGTAGGATTTTGCTCGGATTGAGGTATGTAACAGTCTTAAATCTGGTTTTGAGGGTATGAAATCCCAAGAATTTGTATAATGTGAATATTTGGAGGTGACGTACATGCTTGGTGACGGACGTGAGAGCGTGCACCGTGAGGGATTGTGACTTGGTTCGTCCCGTGAGACTGTAAAATCGAATAGCCATTGTTATTACTTGTTTTTCCTTGTCTTGAGCAATTGACTTCCTTTCATGTTAGAAGCCATGCTTAGGCCATATGATATCATTGTTGGGACCCACAGCGATCGAATACTTGTTGAATTGACTGCTAATGTCTTGTACTTAGTCACAGTCTTACATGTGTGTTATATCTCCATTCCCTCTCATTTCTTGTTGATACTTGTTGTATTCTCTATTTGGGCTAATTATTATGATATTCTGTGAACTTGAGGGGCTGGAGAGGTTAGTGACTGAGATAGGGCCTGAGTGCCGGTTGAGAGCTATGTGAGATATATTGGATCAGGCTACACGCCACAGCAATATTGGATCGGGTTGTACGCCGCAACAAGCCTTGGGGCCATATATCGGATCGGGCTACATGCCGCAGCAATATATGGATCGGGTTGCACGCTGCAATAATATATGAATCGGGCTGCACGCCCCAGCAGTATTGGGTCAGGCTGTTTGCCGCAATAATATAGCGCTTGGGCTGTAGGAGCCCCTCCGGAGTCTGTACACCCCCAATGAGCGCAGGTACCTATTGAGAGTGTGTATTGAGGCTTGAGAGCCGAGAGTATGAGTTGTTGAGATGAGTTGAGTGGCTGCTGCCTTGAGAGGCTGTACTTGATTTTTTTAATTATTGCACTTAGTTGTTATCTGTTGTTGTTGTGAAATTTCTGAAAGATTCATATCTGTTTTACTTGAGCTCGAACTGATTTGACTTATACCACCAGAATAGAAAACATGTTCACTCTCTACTGAAAACTTTTGAAATGAATTGTATTTTTTTATAGCTCATTACTGCTTCTCAATTCCTTATTTAATTCTGTTACTTGCTGAGTTGGTTGTACTCAAGCTATACCCTTCACTTCATGTGCAGATCCAGGTATGTATGGTTCTGGAGGTCGTTGAGTTCGTGCGCGGGCTGATTATCGGAGACTTACCAGGTAGCTGCCGGCGTTCGCAGTCCTTGTTTCTCCTTTCTTATTATCTTTTCTCTCTTGTATTGGCATTTGGCACCGACTGTAGTAGACTCTGTTTCTAGATTAGTTGTTAGATGCTCGTGGCTTAGTGACACCCCGATGTCGGGCTATTTTTCCGTACTTTTGTTTTAATTGGGTTTTACCCAGTTTTATGAAAAACTCTGGTTATTTTAAATCTCTTAATTCATTTAGGTTAAATTTTGAAAGTGTTTGGAAAGGTCAGCTTGCCTAGTACCACGATAGGCGCCATCACGACGGGTTAGGTTTTGGGTCGTGACAAGTTGGTATCAGAGATTCGTACTACAAGACGTAATACACACGTGCAACGCACGTACCCTAAAACCAGTACTATATTAAAAGCATGAAGGCCCTTTGTCACGGCCCAAATTTCTCTCGGTAGGATGTCGTGACGACACCTAGTCTCTAAGACTAGGTAAGCCTAACACTTACTGAATTAATAGAAGCATTTGACCAATAATTAATATTTAGGAAACAAAACCTTATTACACAACTTACAATTCCCAAAACCGATAGTACAAGTCATAAGCTCTTCTGAGTTTACTACAAAAACCTCTAAATACAACTGTTTCGAAATAGACATAAAACAATGCAAGTACAATACAGAAGGTGACTCCGATACCTGTGAACGCAACAACAGGTTTACTTGAGTCTCCACATCAAGATCCGTACAACTAGCTAGCGATCGATTGACTCCGAATTACCGGATCTGCACAAAAATGTGCAAAAGTGTAGTATGAGTACACCACAGCGATACCCAGTAAGTATCAAGAGTAACCTCAGTGGAGTAGTGACGAAAGACAGTCAAGACCCCTACTGGACTAGATAACCTGAACAAGTATAGGCATAGGACTAACAGAGTATGATATATCTAAAGAACTACGCATAATGACAACAATAATACAATGCTTGCAATAGGAAATAGAAGTAACAATTTGCAGCGGGACACCACAAGTAATAACACAGTTTAAATTCGGTGAAAAACAAATTAAGGAAAGACAAGTAGAAACTTGATAAGAATAACCTCTTTCTCACCAGGTTTATTCAAAAATCCCCACGACGTACCAAACCTAAAAACTCACAGAATTCATGGGTCCCAATTCATGAACCCTAATCACTTGGCATCTTGTGTCCTCATTACAACTGATAACTGCACGGATGACTCACGTGCCAATAGAACCAATCTCACATATAAGACAAGTAGACGGAGTACGTACAAATGATTGGTAGCATCAGTGTTCATCTCCTTAAACCGATAGGGTGATAAAGTACGTGTATGCTTATGCAAGTGTTCTATCACAGTTCGGGCCAACGAATAAGAGTAGAGAAAAATGAACTGCACATAAGGAACTATCCCCACAATTTGCACCAAGTAAATCTCACAGAGGTTAGGCACGCCACTACACAAATATTAATGACAACAATGCCCCCCCAGGCCATCACAAAGCATTACAAATCAATCCCCGACATTGCCCACATTGTCTCGCCGCGTGCGCAATAATAAAGTAAATGCCCGCCTTGTCTCGCCGCACGCGCATAATAATATTCCCACCTTGTCTCATCACATGCGCAAACCCACATATATAACCCGTCTTGTCACGCCTCATGTGCATATATCAATAATAACAATAGCACGTCAGAAACCTCGTGCAAACACCCAAACAAAACCTCCCAACAATATCACTTCCCAAAAACACAACATCACAATAGCATGAATTTAACAACATGTGCCCATATTCCACAACATTTCATCTAAACATTGTCAATACCACAACCGTGCATAGCCCTCGGCTCAACAAGCTGAGTACAATAGCAACAACAATAGCACGAGAATACGACAAGTAAATCAACTCAAGAGCTTTGGATCACACAGAAGCGGTAGAACGATCTCATAAAGAATAAACACGATAAGGAATACTAGCCTTAATAAGAATGGCTCAACAAGGGAGAAATAATATGTAACAAATTATTCTAAATAAGGATGAGGCAACTACGATAAAGTATAATTAAACTTCATTAGGGTTGAGCAATTACGAAGAGATGCAGCAAATTCAATTAAGGATAGGCAACGAAAAGGATAGCATGGCAATCGAAGAGGCAACTACTTCACTTAAGGCACACAATAGTCAAATAGGCAATAAAGGTTGAACATGAAGCAATTAATTCCAATTAAGACATGTAGAGTGAAATTAATAAATGGGGAACTTAACATAACAAAACAACTTCATATCTAATGAACATAAGAATCTAAGAGCCCTAAAAGGTCAACTTTCCACAAATAAGCCCGAGCACGTACTCGTCGGCTCGCGTGCACGGACTTCACATGACACAATTAGCACCAAAGACTCAATACCTAAGGGGTAGTTCCCCCACACAAAGTTAGATAACATACTTACCTCAATCCATGCTCAATTAATCAATTAGTAGGCATTTTTCCTCAATTTCCAACTCCGAACGACTTGAATCTAGCCAAAACAATTGCATAATATAATTATAGCTATAGGAAACTAATTTAAATAATGAAATAATGATCTTAGCTAAGAATTGAAAAATCGCTTCAAAAGGTCGACCCCGGCCCGCATCTTGGAACCCAACAAAAATTACAAAAACCGAACACCCATTCGATATCGAATTCAAACATACCAAAATTATCAATTTCTGACCTCAATTCGCCCTTCAAATTATCATTTTATATTTTGAAAAATTTTATAAATTTTTCCCAAATTTCCAACTTAATTCACTAATTAAATAATGAAAATAGCAATGGATTCATGAAATATAACAAGATTCAGGTAGAGAACACTTACCCCAATGAGTTGCTTGAAAAACCCACGAAACATCTCCCAAACCCGAGGTGTAGAACTCAAAATATGTTAAAAATATAAAACCCTTGACATATATGTGATTCTGCCCAGCACTTTCGCTTATGCGGACTCATGTTCCTCATCTGCGAGCTCGCATTTGCGATGCCAGGCAGCCAGGCAGAGGACCGCACCTGTGGAACTTCACGTTGCATTTGCGACTGCGTAGAAGCGCAAATGAAGCCACAGAAGCTAGGCCCATTGCATGTGCGCTCTTTTAACCGCATAAGCGGAATCGCGTCTGCGTAAGAATCTCTGCAGGAGCGGCAAGACATAGCCATTTCCAAAGTCTCAGAAGCGACCTGAATACTGCAAAAGCAGCCACGCACTTGCGGTCAAAATTTCGCAGGTGCGATTGCACCAGGTTCTGTCCAGACCCACCTTCATTCAAAAACTCACCCAAGCTACTCGGAACCCTGTCCAAATATACCAACCAGTCCCGTAACATAACGCGAACCTACTCGAGGTCTCAAATCACGTCAAACAACATCAAAACTACGAATCGCACCACGAATCGAACTCATAAATTTTTAAGTCTTCTAACTCCCAAAACTTGTGCCGAAATACACCAAATCAATCCGGAATTACGTCAAATTTTTCATGCAAGTCCCAAATGACATAATGGAGCTAATCCAACTCTCGGAGTCTAAATCCGACCTAGAAATGCTTCAAATTACCGAAATGCTTCAAATTACCCTACGGACCTCCAAATCCAAATCCGGACGCATGCCTAAGTCCAAAATTACCATAGGAAACTATTGGAACCATAAAAATTTCATTCCGGAGTCGTCTACACAAAAGTCAAATTCTGGTCAACTCTTACTGCTTAAGCTTCTAAAACATGTATCCTTCTTCCACATCAATCCCGAATCATTCGAAATCCCAACTCGACTACGCACGCACGCCATAACACATAATACATAGCTGTTAGAGACCTTATGCTATCGAACGGGATTTTAATTCTCAAAACGACCGGCGGGTCGTTACATTCTCCCCCTCTTAAACAAATGTTCGTCCTGGAATGTGACAAGAATCGCCCAGAAGTCATCAAATCACTGAATGTATTCATCCTACACATATCCGCGGGTGATCCCGCGTCACCCCAATCCACATAGGCCTGACGACACCATCCCAACTGACATTTGTCCCTTATGCCAACACCAATAAGCCATAGAACTAAATTTTTCATCATCCGTCATTCCGAAAAGACCCGATTCCCGAATCAACACGCGGTACCAACCTCAACTAGCTGCGACAACTTATGTCTACGCCCACAGGGCACAACCACACGACGTAACACATCACACACATGCCCTTAACAACAACCCTAGCCACATCAGCTGCCCATAATAAAATCCAGCACCGGCAATTAGCCTCATATCCATTAAAACCCTGTTTCAAACCTTCATAACACTGACGACGATGCAATAAACATGAAAACCTCAATATTATTCACCCGAATCAATAAATTACACCTAACACCACCTGGGCACACACCTCGCAATCTAAAACCCAATAAGCACGCACGAATATGACTGAATATGTAAAGAGAAACACACAAGAGAACTATCAAACAAGCCCGACAAGCACAACTCCCTATCAGTACCATCCTACAAATCAATATCACAAGGAAGAATCAAAGTATATGAATAAATCACAAGGATTTCATCATGATATAACTCCACCACCGCCTGCAGCCCGGTTCAAACATATCAAATCACATGAAGACGCGAGGATCCCATCCTCAACTCTGAATCGCATGTAGCATACACATCATTCCAACCGAAACTCTTCACTAATTCAATTCTGCCGACAAAATCACAACACATATTGAACTCTCACACCGGTAGAGCATCTAAATCACAAATCGTGACCCATCACCTAGAGATCACATCAAAACTACTAAATGAGGAACAGAAAGTCATCAAAATCTCATAACTCTCAATAATGAATAAATACAAAACTGTAGATACGGGCTACCACTATAGAATCTCTCAACAAAGATAAACACATAAGCAGAGTACTAAATCGTGAAAATTACTCACATGTGAAGCAAAATAGGAGGACTCATCCCGATAAGTAGAACCGAAATAAAATGCGATAATGCTCCTCTATAAAACCATACCTGTACGACATCATCTGGTGCAGCGGCCTCAGGCCTACTATAGGAAACACATCAATGGGCTGGGCCTCCCCCTCATGGGCGCCCTCTACTCGCCTGACCCGTACCCCAAGATGACGGTGCAGGGATAACAACAACCGAATCCAAACTCATAGCCTAAATACCCTACTGTGACATATCTGTCTGGAGTCTAAGGCAATCTCTCACCCTATGGCTAGCATCTCCACACTCAAAGCAACCTCTCTGCTGACGTGGCTGCGAATATTATGCGGTACGGGTACTCTGAGACACATGGGTACCTAAAATATCGTGCGAAGCCTGAAGTGCAAACTAAACTGGCTGACCCATAAAATCTCTACCATGCCGTACCCTGCCTCCAAAATAAGGACCAGTAGATCTTTCCGGTTTACGAGACCTCTTAGCCTCCCTGTCCTCTCTCTCTTGAGCCCACCCGTCCTCTCTCTTCTGGGCCCCGCCTGTCCTCTCTCTCCAGGTCCCACATGCCCTCTAATCGGCGGGCAACATCCACCACCTGTTGAAATGGATTATCTGACTCCAACTCCCGAGCCATGCTGAACCGGATGTCATATCGAGCCCCTTAATGAAACTACCAACTCTCTCTCTAATTGTAGAGACCAAAGCATGTGCATGTATGGACAAATCACCGAGTCTAACGGCATACTCTGACACCAACATAGTTCCTTGATGCAGCTGCTCAAACTCCACACGCCATGCATCCCGAAGTGTCTGAGGAACAAACTCTCTCTGGAATATCTCTGAAAACTGAACCCATGAAAGTGAAACTGCATCGGCCGGGCTATCCAACTCATACGCTCGCCACTACTGATATGTCGATCCCTTAAGCTGGAATGTAGTAAAAGCAACCCCACTCATCTCCACAATACCCATAGTGTAGAGAATGCAGTGGCACTCCTCTAGAAAGCCATGTGAACCCTCTGAAGCCAAACCACTAAAAGTAAGAGGGTCCTACTTCTTGAACCTTTCACATCTAAGCTATTCTGCCTCAGATGATGCGACCCTAACATGGATGAACTGGGACCACAGGCTGAGTCGCCATGACACCTGGAACCTGACCAATGTTGACTCGCTACTCTGGAGTACGGGTGGCGGGAGTCTGAGTCCCTCCCTTGGTCTGTGAAGTAGCTGGTGCAATCGGAATCAACCCCGCCTGAGCTAATGTACCAAACATGCTCAGGAACTGTGCTAAGGTCTCCTGAAGTCCGAGGGCAAAAACAGGCGCCTCCGGTGCCCGTCCCCTAACATGAGCTACTGGCGTCTCCTCAATTGTTGCTCTAATAGATGCTCTAGCTGTACCACATGCTCTTCCTCGGCCCCTACCTCTACCTCTGTCCCTAGCGACACCTGCTCTGAGGGCAACATCATCAGTAATTGCAGCTCGCGTTCTCACTATATGTGAGCGAATAGAATGATAAAAACTCAAACTCCGGGATCAATAAACTCGCACGATAGGAAATGAAGAAGTGGAACTGTCCTAATAGTTCCGTAACCTCTCGAAGATAAGTATAGATGTCTCCGTACCGATCCGCAAGACTCTACTAAACTCGCTTATGACTCGTAGTACCTATGAACCTAGAGCTCTGATACTAATGTCACGACCCAAACCGATGGGCCGCGACGGGCACCCGGTGCCTTACCAAATCGAGTACCAACGTTACATATCCTTCTTATCGTACTATCATTGGCAAATAGGCCAAATGGGCCGTCAAGGGCTAACCAAAATAAACATAAGGGAACACTTAATACAAGATGACCCAATCTGATATAAAAACTCATACCTGTGACATACAGGCCTATAAGGCCAAAGTGATCCATTATATACTTAAAATATAGGCGGACAAGGCTATACAACTATCCGTATACATGACATCTACCTACAAGCCTCTAAGAGTACATACTTATCATAAAGGTCGGGACAGAGCCCCACCATACCAAACAAAACACGTCTATATCATACTAACCAAATAAGCAACTCCGGAGCAAATAGAGCGCACCAACATCTTCCGCTGAGCTGATAGCCTACTTGGAGGACTCTCGACCTGTCTATCGGGACCTGCGGGCATGAAACGCAGCGTCCCCAGACAAAAGGGACGTCAGTACAAATAATGTACTGAGTATGTTAGGAATGAAAATCAGTAAGTAATAGACATGAGAGAAACATGGAGTAAAAGACTCAACTTGTAAGTCTGAATAACTCTGTGAATCATTTCATATTTATAATGTCATGCATATGCATATAAATGTCATACCATGCATAGGTATATGCGTTCATAACATCATCAAGTCTCTGAGGGCATCCCATCATATCATCTCAGCCACTGTGGGCAAATTATCAACGTATACCAGCTGATCAGGTGGTGGTGCGTATATAACGCCGTAACCTTTTCCCATATTCCATATACATATAATATACGCATACATAACGCCATCTAGTCATGGGTCAATGTACATGTATAAATGCATGAAATGCATAAGAAATACGTTAATAAGATTTCTTAGAATGTCATAAAATCAGTATGCCTATCGAATAAACTTTATCAAATACGTATTTTTCTGAGACCCATGAACAGAAGAAATAATAATAATTCACACGGGGAATCAAGAATATAGACACCCCTAGTACTTCTATGAATAGAGTCATTTATGAAAATTGGACGTTTACTCGTTTCGTTTGTATCGTATGGATCATGCCAAAAAGAAAGAAGGGATTGCCTTAACATACCTAAGCCGATTCTCTTAACAATCCCTGTAACACACTTCAATTGCAATAACACGTAACGGCAGATTGAAGTAGAGGAAAATTCGTATGATATTCTTGAGAAGGATTGTACCGTACTCTCTTAGAATCGTAAAATTCCGTTGCTATTACGTAGTATAATTTTGTATGAAATTTTGCTTAAGACCGTTACCTTGCTGAATATGACCATCTTTAATTTGTGATTTTAGAGAAGCCTCACGTTACCATTGCAAATTTGAGCTAATCATGTTACCTTGCAAATTTGTATGAATCTCTCTTAAAGAGATCTTTGTGAGCTCCATCCGTTACTTGAAGACTAGATATAAGCATCTCACTCTTTACTTTGTAGAGACAAGCACCTCATTTAGGTGAATGAGAGGTCTTTTATCATAATGGGTGCGGGCTCCACTCTTTTGATGACTTTGGCCACAAAGTCCTCTAATTGTGCCATCTTCCTTTGTGGGTTAAGACTCATTATCAAGAGTCCTTTGGGCTGCCACGTTTGGGCTTCAAGAATTTTATCCAAATGTCTTAGTTAATTACCAATTTCTTAATTAACTTGATAATTCCCTACTAATCCAACCATTTACTCAATTACCCATATAATTAAGAATTATCTCAAATTACTTAAAATACTACTCACTTTTAACACACCTTATACACCTTACTATCATGGTCATATGGTACCTTGTAGGGCACAAGTCCATAAATACCGGGTATTATAGCTCAGACCGTATTTTGTCCCAAAATGCCAAACTTTGACGAAATTCATTTTCTTTGATTTGCTTACCCTCTCACTTTCACGAATTTACTCATCACTTGTTTGAAATAGCATAATGCTTATAATCTCAAAATAATTTCATCCCCGAACTTACGTCGATTAACTTACGACGAAAGTTTAACGTACTAAAATGCGAGATGTAACATCATCTCCCCCTTTGGAACATTCGTCCTCGAATGTTGACTGATGCACTTATCATTTTCATAACTCATGTCTTCCGAATACTTTTAGTACTCTCCTTTCCATCTAGGCAACTATTCTGTGAATAATTCCAAAGGCTAGGCATTCCCCCCTTTAGGCCTCTTTCTTATACCACGACTTGTGGTCGGAATCTTTCCAATCTTGTAACTGTTGCTACCTTCTGTCATGCAGCCTGTACCACTTTTTCCTTGTATGGGCACCTATGTGACTCTTCCCTCCAACTGTCTCCTCCAGTTTTTAGCCAATCTCTAGGCCTCACTTTGTAAACATATACAGAGCTTGACAAGATGTCCCTCTGGGCATCTATAGGTATACTGAAATTCTTCGCTCAGTACTTTGTTGAACTTACGTATCTTGTTGTATCTTATTTCATAGACATGGTTATCCATCCATTATTGATTCACCTCAATATTGATCTATAATCTACCACAGACAACTTGAAACCTCCTACGTAATCACTAGGGCTCACATTGTATCGTGGAACATTTGAAGTGATTTTCCTGATCCACCCGGGGGCGATACAATAATATACTTCCATAAGCATATTTCATAGCATCCCAATGTGATTTACCTTACGTGGGTATTTTAATCCCGTACAATTCATGAAATCATTACTCAATCACAGGCCCAAACGCCATCCTTCATCTATCACAATTACACCTTCATTCTACTACCAGGGCAACATTCCATCTCTTCTAAATGCTAGTAGTCTTAGTCTCCTTTGAGTTTATTCAGGCTATACTGAGCTTTGTATAACTTAAACAAACCATCAGCTCTCTTGTTTTCATGGTCTTAATCCCGAGGACTTATCCCTTCTCGTCGCTTTCTCACTCGCCTTTCCTACCATACTTTAGCTTGCGACCTACACATATCTGTTTATACTATTCGCAATCATCCTTCAACTTGCTTGCATCATAGATTTCCTTATATTATTCTGGGACATCAAGCGAGACATCACATCATTTCTAACACTCCTTTACTCTCTTAGCTAGGCCTCTCGATACTTAGAAACTATAGGTTGGAGGATATGCCACCAATTACACCGCTATCATTCCTGGTTACTGAATCCCAATGCTTCTAGCCTTCTATCTGAATTATGGACTATTCACGATCTTCTGCATTTGAGTATCTCGTATGTTGTTCACCTTTACCTTACTTACCTTAAAATCTTGCATCATATCTTCTATCTCTTTCATGACCTCCCTTCCACCTAGGTATAATTCACATCCACAACTTGAAGCTCTATTATAACACTTGCACCTTTGGTGCATACATAATCCAGTAGAAGCTTCATACTGACTTCTTATAAGGCTAGTACTCTTCTAATTGGCTTTATCATAGAGCCGTTATAGAATATGGCTATTGTACTATCTCTCTTGTACCTCTGATATTAAGAGTGATTTTGTAATGTTCTCAAGCACGATTTCTATAATTTCTTCAGACTCCTGATTTACTTAGTTAATGTAACTCTTTAGTTTCCTCTTCCTTCTGATCAGCCTTCATGTAGGCTTGAGTTATCTTCCGATCTGCGGCTCCTGGTATTAGTTATTACTTTAGCCTTCCATGGGTGCTATAGAATATCCATGATACAATCTTCTAACAATTCAATCCTTTGTTTATACCCTGGGCTCAATCCTTTCTTTTAACTTATACCAGAGTCTTCTACGGCTGTATGAATGTTAGTATATAAACTGCATAGATAATATTCCGAAATTGTAAGTGCGTTCATGACGTAACTAACTCTGGATCACTAATTGAATAATTCCTTTCGTTCCTTCTCAGATTTCTTTAAACGTAGCCAATTACTTTTCCTGGTCTTTCTACCCCCTTGTTGCGTGCATACTTAACTTATCTTAGTGCCCATACAAATTGTAATTCCATACCACTCATATGATCTTGAATATCACTTCTGATTTTTTACTTCCTGTCCGTTAGCCACGGTAGGTGCCACTTTCTTATGGAGGGCATACAACGTTGTTGTGAGACTGTTGTTATAAGATCACTTCCTCTTTAGGTCACTGAGATTAGGTCGAAACCTTCTTCCTTGCTTCCTTAGCTAGTCTTTCATTGTATTACTTAGGAAGGACCCTCTAATTCTTGCAAGGCTGCGAGCTTATTACATCATTTACCCGGCAAAACTTTTTATGTTCTTTGTTACTTGTAATTATCCTTACTTACTTACCTTCATGCTCTTGTGCTCGTAGGGTTGCTTTTGAGCTGATATTTTGATTGTCTTCCTAGTGGCATTCTCTTTTACCTCTGTAACACACATACGGTACCTTTAACTACCCCAATTCCTATCTTAATATTTATCAAGGCTACGATGGCATATCTGTGAGACTGAATTCCCCATGTTGGGGTTTACTATGTTTATCTTTCACAATCTGTTGATTTGTCTGTATCCTCTTGACTAGCCACAACTAGGCTCTTTCTGAATCAACTATTAACTACTCGTTAGCCCATTTTCATATCATTACTTCGCATAATCTTTCTTGGGTTATTTCCACTGTCTTAACTTACATCTTGCACTGGCTCTTTATCTATTAATAACATCCCGGGCCGGAACCCTTACTTCCTCTCCTTGGCGTCGTGCTTGCTTAATGTTCTGGAATCGTAGTATATACGTAGGAGCTGAATAAGTGTAATCTCATTCCTTTTTTGTTTTTTTTTTTACCATATTCTTCCTTTACTATTCCATGATTACTAAAACCACTTAATTCTGACTTCATGCTACATCACTCCATATTCCCCCCTTTAGGGGAGTACTAAGATTTAGAGCTACGACGATCTACCTATAGATGTTTTACCTCTTTATCTTTGTTGTCTTTTCACCTCATTGGCGATCCGATCCTTACTCGCCTTGCGGTAATCCTTCTACACCAAGGATAACGAAATTCCTTACTCACGAGGGTAACACTTAGTGTAGCTGGCACACATAGTCTCTTAAGCTTAACTTTGCTCACATTGCTTGCTTTAGGGAAGCGTCTTCTTGAATGACCTTTAAAGATTATTCTTCTGTCGTCCATTCTATTATTGCCGGAACGCAATCTCTAAAATTCTCATGATGCCGACTATTATCAACTCACTCAGTCCCTAATTCATGTTTAGTTTATCTTGTTCACCAATCCATACTGATTTCTATTACTCTGGGGTCTAACTTTTCCTTCTGGTAGTTGCGTTGGAGTCACGAACTTATTTCTCAGAATGAGGATATGACTGTGTGGCCTATTCTCTTTTGTAGTCTCAAGGCCTGTCACCTCTCATCTTTTCCTTTACTTGATTGTAGACTCTGTAATACTGTCATTTGTTTTGATCTACCATTGTCATCCATGTATCACATCTTACTCATAATGCTTTATTAACCCTCTTCATATTTTCCTGCTAACATTTATGTCTATCACTTTATTCTGAAAACTCGAACAAGACATTCTTCTGCTTCTAGCTCCCCTTGCTCCATTGATTGGCTTTTCGGGTTGCCTAACATTCTCTCTTTACTAGGGACGGAAGCCATACTAAGGTAATAGTTATCCCTTCCAGAATTCCAGTGCCTATCTTTGTAGTACTCATATCTAGCTGTATTATTTTAGAATGAACCATCTATCAACACGTTTGCAATATCCTTCAGAAAAGTCAATTAACGCAAACAATCCATTCACTATGTTGGGTTACCCTAACCCCAGTCGGATCCTGATATCCCATCCTTCTTCTTAAATTACACCTGTTAGCCCTCATAGGGCATGACTGAAATAGGTATGACCAATTGTACATACCTCTGTTACTGTTGAAGGTAACTCAAAATGCTTATATCTCTCTTCTTGAATTGTAGATAATGTTCATCTTTACTAACTGAGTACCTTGTATCCTTCTTCACCTTGCTTCTTTCACTTGTTGAAACTTGTACCTTCTAATTCTCTCGTCACTTTTCACCATATGGGTGGATAGATATTCATGTCTTAGGGCTCCTTAACAAGAAGCTCATACGTCTTAGTACACACATGATCTGCTGGAGACCTTACATTTACTCATCATAAGCATGATGCAAAATCGAGTTCCTCTGACTCAACTCTTCCACAACCGTATTCAATCCCTTACCAACCGTCTTTCTAGAGGCAGGCATCATCGTATTATGAATAAGATAAGGTTGAGGGGATTGAGTTCTTACAACTGAGCCCTACCATACGATCTAGAGTACGAAGAAAGAGTGACAATCCTAAATGCCATGTAGCCTCCTTCTTATAAGTGTGGTGCACAACACACCCATAAACAAGATTCTACTAGACACGACTTGTAGACTCCCTAGGACAGAACTGCTCTGATACCACTTTTGTAACGACCCAAAACGATGGGCCGCGATGGGCACCCGGTGCCTTACCCAACCGAGTACCAATGTTACATATCCTTCTTATCGTACTATCATTGGCAAATGGGCCAAACGGGCCGTCAAGGGCTAACCAGAATAAACATAAGGGAATACTTAGTACAAGACGACCCAATCTGATATAAAAACTCATACCCATGACATATGGGCTTACAAGGCCAATGTGATCCATTGTATACTTAAAATATAGGCCGACAAGGCCATACAACTATCCATATATATGACATCTATCTACAAGACTCTAAGAGTACATACTTATCATAAAGGTCGGGACAGGGCCCCGCCATACCAAACAATACACGTCTAAATCATACTGACCAAACAAGCAACTCCAGAGCAAATGGAGCGCACCAACATCTTCCGTTGAGCTGATAGACTACTTGGAGGACTCTCGACCTGTCTATCGGGACCTGCGGGCATGAAACGCAGCATCCCCAGGCAAAAGGGACGTCAGTACAAATAATGTACTGAGTATGTAAGGAATGAAAATCGGTAAGTAATAGACATGAGAGAAACATGGAGTAAAAGACTCAACATGTAAGTCTGAATAACTCTGTGAATCATATTTATAATGTCATGCATAGGCGTATAAATGTCATACCATGCATAGGTATATGCGTTCATAACATCATCAAGCCTCTGAGGGCATCCCATCATATCATCTTAGCCATTGTGGGTAAATCATCAACGTATATCAGCTGATCAGGTGGTGGTGCGTATATAACGTCATAACCTCTTCCCATATCCCATATAATATACGCGTATATAATGCCATCTAGTCATGGATCGATGTACATGTATAAATGCATGAAATGTATAAGAAATAAGTTAATAAGATTTCTCGAAATGTCATAAAATCAATATGACTTTTGGATAAACTTTATCAAATACATATTTTTCTAAGACCCATGAACAGAAGAAATAATAATAATTCACATGGGAATCAAGAATATAGACACCCCTAGTACTTCTATGAATAGAGTCATTTATGAAAATTGGACATTTACTTTTTTCGTTAGTATCGTATGGATCATGCCAAAAAGAAAGAAGGGATAGCCTTAACATACCTGAGCCGATTCGCTTGACAATGCCTCTAACACACATCAATTGCGACAACACGTAACGGCGGACTGAAGTAGGGAAAAATCCGTATAATATTCTTGAGAAGGATTGCACCGTACTCCCTTAGAATCGTAAAATCTCATTGCTATTACGCAGTATAATTTTGTATGAAATTTTATTTAAGACCGTTACCTTGCTGAATATGACCATCTTTAATTTGTGATTTTAGAGAAGCCTCACGTTACCATTGCAAATTTGAGCTAATCATGTTACCTTGCAAATTTGTATGAATCTCTCTTAAAGAGATCTTTGTGAGCTCCATCCGTTACTTGAAGACTAGATATAAGCATCTCACTCTTTACTTTGTAGAGACAAGCACCTCATTTAGGTGAATGAGAGGTCTTTTATCATAATGGGTGTGGGCTCCACTCTTTTGATGACTTTGGCCACAAAGTCCTATAATTGTGCCATCTTCCTTTGTGGGTTAAGACTCATTATCAAGAGTCCTTTGGGCTGCCACGTTTGGGCTTCAAGAATTTTATCCAAATGTCTTAGTTAATTACCAATTTCTTAATTAACTTGATAATTCCCTACTAATCCAACCATTTACCAATTACCCATATAATTTAAGAATTATCTCAAATTACTTAAAATACTATTCACGTTTAACACACATTATACACATTACTATCATGGTCATATGGTACCTTGTAGGGCATAAGTTCATAAATACCGGGTATTATAGCTCAGACCGTATTTTGTCCCAAAATACCAAACTTTGACAAAATTCATTTTCTTCGATTTGCTTACCCTCTCACCTTCACGAATTTACTCATCACTTGTTTAAAATACCATAATGCTTATAATATCAAAATAATTTTATCCCCGAACTTACGTCGAGTAACTTATGACGAAACTTTAACGTACGAAAATGCGGGATGTAACAACCGACTTGTCACAACCCAAATGTTTCTCCATAGGATTCGTGACGTCACCTAGTCTCTAAGATTAGGTAAGCCAAACACTTGGTGAATTAATTGATGAATTTGACCAACAATTAAAAATTAGGAAATAGAACCTTATTACACAACTTACAATCCCCAAAATCGATAGTACAAGTGATAAGCTCGACTGAGTTTACTACAAAAATCTCTAAATATAATTGTTTCGAAATAGAGATAAAACAGTGCAAGTACAATACAGAAGGTGACTCCGAGGCCTGTGAATGCAACAACACATCAAGATCCGTACAGCTAGCTAGCGATCGACTGACTCTGAATTACCTGGATGTGCACAAAAATATGCAGAAGTGTAGTATGAGTACACCACAGCGGTACCCAGTAAGTATAAAGACTAACCTCATTGGAGTAGTGACGAGGGACAGTCAAGACACCTACTGGACTAAATAACCTGAACAAGTATAGGTATAGGACTAACAGAGTATGATATATCTACAGAACTACGCATAATGACAACAATAATACGGTGCTTGCAATAGGAAATAGAAGCAACAATTTGCAATGGGGACACCACAAGTAATAACACAGTTTAAATTCGGTGAAAAACAAATAAAGGAAAGACAAGTGTCAACTTGATAAGAATAACCGCTTTCGCACCAGGTTTATTCAAAAATCCTCACGAGGTACCAAACCTTAAAAATCACACAATTCAAGGGTCCCAATTCATGAACCCTAATCACTTGGCATCGTGTGCCCTCATTACAACTAATAACTGCACGGACGACTCACGTGGCAATAGAACCAATCGCACATATAAGACAAGTAGATGGAGTACATACAAATGATCGGTAGCATCAGTGTTCATCTTCTTAAACCGATAGGCTGATAAAGTACGTGTATGCTTGTGCAAGTGTTCTCTCACAGTTCGGGCCAATGAATAAGAGTAGAGGAAAATGAACGACACATAAGGAGCGATCACCACAATTTGCACCAAGTAAAACTCACACAGGTTAGGCACGCCACTACACAAATATAAACAACAACAATGCCCCCCAGGCCATCACAAGTCATCACAGATCAATCCCCGACATAGCCCACCTTGTCTCGCCACATGCGCAATCATAAAGTAAATGACCACCTTGTCTTGCCGCACGCACATAATAATATTCCCACCTTATGTCGCCACATGCGCAAACCCACATATATAGCCCGCCTTGTCACGCCGCATGTGCATATATCAATAGTAACAACAGAAGGACAGAAACCTCGTGCAAACACCCAAACAAAACCTCCCAACAATATCACGTGCCAAAAAAATAACATCACAATAGAATGACTTTCACAACATGTGCCCATATTCCACAACATTTCATCTAAACAATGTCAATACCACAACCACGGATAGCCCTCGGCTCAACAAGCTGAGTACAACAGCAACATCAACAACAATAGCACGAGAATACGACAAGTAAATCAACTCAAGAGCTTTGGATCACACAGAAGCGGTAGAACGATCTCATAAAGAATAAACACGATAAGGAATACTAGCCTTAATAAGAATGGCTCAACAAGGGAGAAATAATATGTAACAAATTATTCTAAATAAGGATAAGGCAACTACGATAAAGTATAATTAAACTTCATTAGGGTTGAGCAATTACGAAGAGATGCAGCAAATTCAATTAAAGATAAGCAACGGAAAGGATAACATCGCAATCGAAGAGGCAACTACTTCACTTAAGGCACACAATAGTCAAATAGGCAATAAAGGTTGAACTTGAAGCAATTAATTCCAATTAAGACATGTAGAGTGAAATTAGTAAATGGGGAACTTAACATAATAAAACAACTTCATATCTAATGAGCATAAGAACCTAAGAGCCCTAAAAGGTCAACTTTCCACAATAAGCCCGAGCACGTACTCGTCACCTCACGTACACGGACTTCACATGACACAATTAGCACCAAAGACTCAATACCTAAGGAGTAGTTCCCCCACACAAAGTTAGGCAAGAAACTTACCTCAAACCATGCTCAATCAATCAATTAGTAAGCATTTTTTCTCAATTTCCAACTCCGAATGACTTGAAACTAGCCAAAACAATTGCATACTATAATTATAGCTATAGGAAACTAATTTAAATAATAAAATAATGATCTTAGCTAAGAATTGAAAAATCGCTCCAAAAAGTCGACCCGGGCCCGTATCTCTGAACCCGACCAAAATTACAAAAACCGAACACCCATTCGATATCGAGTTCAACCATATCAAAATTATCAATTTCCGACCTCAATTCGTCCTTCAAATCATCATTTTACATTTTGAAAGATTTTACAAATATTCCCCAAATTTCCAACTTAATTCACTAATTGAATGATGAAAATAGCAATGGATTCATGAAATATAACAAGATTCGGGTAGAGAACACTTACCCCAATGAGTTGCTTGAAAAACCCACAAAATATCTCCCAAAGCCGATGTGTAGAACTCAAAATATGTTAAAAATATCAAACCCCCGGCATATATGTGATTCTGCCCAGCACTTTTGCATCTGCGGACTCATGTTCTGCATCTGCGAGCTCATATTTGCGGTGCCAGGCAGCCAGGCAGAGGACCGCACCTGTGGAACTTCACGTCGCATTTGCAACTGTGCAGAAGCGCAAATGAAGCCGTAGAAGCGATGCCCATCGCATGTGCTCTCTCTTAACCTCATAAGAAGCATCGCGCTTGCGTAAGAATCTCCGCAGGAGTGGCAAGACATGGCCATATCCATAGTTGCAGAAGCGACCAGAATACCGCAAAAGCGGCCACGCACCTACGGTCAAAATTTCGCAGGTGCGATTGCACCAGGTTCTGCCCAGACCCAGCTTCATTCAACATGCTCTAAACGGTCCGAATCTCGTCCGAAACTCACCGAGCCACTCGGAACCCCATCCAAATATACCAACCAGTCCCGTAACATAACACAGACCTACTAGAGGTCTCAAATCACATAAAACAATGCCGAAACTACGAATCACACCACGAATCGAACTCATAAATTTCCAAGTCTTCTAACTCCCAAAACCCGTGCCGAACATACCAAATCAACCCGGAATTATGTCAAATTTTGCATGCAAGCCCCAAATGACATAACAGAGCTAATCTAACTCTCGGAATCAAAATCCGACCCAGATATCACCAAGGTCAATTTTCGGTCAAACCTCTCAACTTTCAAAAACTTCAACTTTCCAATTTTTACCGAAATGCTTCAAATTACCCTACAGACCTCCAACTCCAAATCCGGACGCACGCCTAAGTCTAAAATCACCATACGAAACTATTGGAACCATAAATATTCCATCCCGAAGTCATCTACGCAAATTTCAAATTCCGGTCAACTCTTACCGCTTAAGCTTCTAAAACATGAGTCTTTCTTTTACATCAATCCCGAATCATCCGAAATCCGAATTCGACTACGCACGCACATCATAACACATAATCCGGAGCTGCTCGAGACCTTATGCCGCCGAACATGAATTTAATTCTCAAAATGACCGGTCGGGTCGTTACATTCTCCCCCTCTTTAAATAAATGTTCATCCTCGAACGTGCCAAGAATCGCCCAGAAGTCATCAAATCAATGAATGTATTCACCCTACACACACATGTGGGTGATCCCGCATCACCCCAATCCACATAGGCCTGACGACACCA
Organism: Nicotiana tabacum; assembly: GCF_000715075.1. Taxonomy (NCBI): domain Eukaryota; kingdom Viridiplantae; phylum Streptophyta; class Magnoliopsida; order Solanales; family Solanaceae; genus Nicotiana; species Nicotiana tabacum. The sequence goes on from NC_134092.1 coordinate 65,548,773, forward strand.
TCTTAACTGACATTTGTCCCTTCCGCCAACACCAATAAGCCTTAGAACCAAAATTTTCATTATCTATCATTCCCAAAAGACCCAATTCCCGCATCAACATGTGGTACCAACCTCAACTTGCTGCGACAACTTATGCCTACGCCCACAGGGCACAACCGCACGATGTAACACATCACACATATGCCTTTAACAACAACCCTAGCCACAACAGCTACCCATAATCAAATCCAGCACCGACAATTAGCCTCACACCTGTTTGAACCCTATTTCAAGCCTTTACAACACTGACGACGATGCAATAAACATTAATACCTCACAACTATTCACCCGAATCAACAAATTACACCTAACACCACTCGGCCACACACCTCGCAAGCTAAAACCCAATAAGCACACGCGAATATGACTGAATATGTAAAGAGAAACACATAAGAGAACTATCAAACAAGCTAGACAGGCAGAACTCCCTATCAGTAACATCCTACAAATTGATTTAACAAGGAAGAATCAAAGTATATGAACAAATCACAAGGATCTCATCCTGATATAACTCCACTGCGGTCCGCAGCTCGGTTAAAACTTATCAAATCACATGAAGATGCGAGGATCCCATCCTCAACTCTGAATCGCAGGTAACATACACATCATACCAACTGAAACCCTCCACTAATTCAATTCCACCGCCAAAATAACAACACATACTAAACTCTCAAACTGTTAGAGCATCTAAATCACAAATCGTGACCCATCACTGAGAGATCACATCAAAACTACCGAAATGAGGAACATAAAGTCACTCAAAATCTAATAACTCTCAATAATGAATAAAAACAAAACGGTAGACATGGGCTACCACTATAGAATCTCCCAATAAGGATAAACACATAAACAGAGTACTAAATCACAAAACTCACTCACATGTGAAGCAAAATAGGAGGACTCATCCCGTTAAGCAGAACCGATACAAAATACGAATAATGCTCCTTTATAACAAATCGAAACCATACATGTACAATATCATCTGCTGTAGGGCCTCAGTCCTACTGTAGGAAACACATCAATGGGCTGGACCACCCCCCTCTTTGGCACCCTCTACTCGTATGACCTGCACCCCAAGCTGACGGTTCAGGGATAACAATTGCCGAAACCAAACTCATTGCCTGAATACCTGCTATGACATATCTATCCGGAGTCTGAGGTAATCTCTAACCCTGTGGCTGGTATCTCCACACTTAAAGCAATTTCTCTACTGATGTGGCTGCGGAAACTGTGCGGTACGGGCACTCTGAGACACATGGGTACTTGAAATATCATGAAAATCCTGGAGTGCAAACTGAACTGGCTGACCCACAAAACCACTACCATGTCATACCCTGCCTCCAAAATAAGGACTAGTAGATCTCTCCGGTCTACGGGAACTCTTAGCCTCCCTGTCCTTTCTCTCCTGACCCCACCTGTCCTCTCTCTTGTGGACCCGCATGTCCTCTCTCTCCTGGTCCCACATGCCCTCTAATCCGTGCGCAATCTCCACCACCTACTTAAATGGAACATCTGACTCCAACTTCCGAGCCATACTGAACCGAATATCATGTCTGAGCCCCTCAATGAAACTACGAACTCACTCTCTAACTGTAACGACCAAAGCAGGTGCATGTTTGGACAAATCACTGAATCTAAAGGCATACTCTGACACGGACATAGTGCCCTGACGCAGCTGCACAAACTCCGTGCCATGCATCCCGAAGGGTCTGAGGAACGAACTCTCTCAGGAACATCTCTAAAAATAGAACCCATGAAAGTGAAACTGCATCGGCCGGGCTACCAACTCATACGCTCGCCACCACTGATATGCCGATCCCTTAAGTTGGAATGTAATAAAAGTAACCCCACTCGCCTCCACAATACCCATAGTGTGGATAATGCGGTGGCACTCCTTTAGAAAACCATGTGCACCCTCTGAAGCCAAACGACTGAAAGTAAGAGGGTCATACTTCTTGAACCTTGCAAGTCTAAGTTGTTCTTCCTCAGATGCTGCGGCCCTAACCATGGGCTGAACTGGGACCACAGGTTGAGTCACCATGACACCTGGAACCTGACCAATGTGGACTCGCTACTCTGGAGTACGGGCGGCGGGAGTTTGAGTCCCTCAGCGAATGTACCAAACATGCTTAGGAACTGTGCTAAGGTCTCCTGAAGTCTGAGGGCAACAACAGGCGCCTTCGGTGCCCGTCCCCCAACATGAGCTACTGGCGGCTCCTCAACTATTGCTCTGACAGGTGCTCTAGCTGTAGCACGTGCTCCTCCTCGGCCCCTACCTCTGCCTCTGCCCCTAGCAATAACTGCTCCGGAGGCATCATCATTAGTAACTGCAGCTCGCGTCCTCACTATCTGTGAGAGAATAGAATGATAAAAACTCAAACTCCAAGATCAATAAACTCACACGATAGGAAATGAAGAAGTGGAACAGTCCTAATAGTTCTGTAGCCTCTTGAAGATAAGTACAGATATCTCAGTACCGATCCGCAAAACTCTACTAAACTCGCTTATGGCTCGTAGCACCTATGAACCTAGAGCTCTGATACAAATTTGTCACGACCCAAATTTCCCTCTGTAGGATGTTGTGACGACACCTAGTCTCTAAGACTAGGTAAGCTTAACACTTACTGAATTAATAGGAGAATTTGACCAACAATTAATAATTAGGAAATAGAAACTTATTACACAACTTACAATCCCCAAAACCGGTAGTACAAGTCATAAGCTCGACTGAGTTTACTATAAAAACCTCTAAATATAACTATTTCGAAATAGAGATAAAACAGTGCAAGTACAATATAGAAGGTAACTCTGAGGCATGTGAACGCAATAGCAGGTTTACTTGAGTGTCCACAACAAGATCCGTATAGCTAGCTAGCGATCGACTGACTCCGAATTACCTGGATCTGCACAAAAATGTGCAAAAGTGTAGTATGAGTGCACCACAATGGTACCCAGTAAGTGTCAAAACTAACCTCAGTGGAGTGGTGACGAGGGACAGTCAAGACACCTACTGGACTAGATAACCTGAACAAGTATAGGCATAGGACTAACATAGTATGATATATCTACAGAACTACGCATAATGAAAACAATAATACGGTGCTTGCAATAGGAAATGGAAGTAATAATTTGCAGCGGGACACCCCAAGTAATAACACAGTTTAAATCCGGTGAAAAAGAAATAAAGGAAAGACAAGTAGCAACTTGATAAGAATAATCGCATTCGTACCAGGTTTATTCAAAAATCCCCATGAGGTACCAAACCTCAAAACTCACACAATTCATGGGTCCCAATTCATGAACCCTAATCACTTGGCAATCTTGTGCCTTCATTACAACTGATAACTGCACGGATGACTCATGTGCCAATAGAACCAATCTCACATATAAGACAAGTAGACGGAGTACGTACAAATGATCGGTAGCATCAATGTTCATCTTCTTAAACCAATAGGGTGATAAAGTACGCGTATGCTTGTGCAAGTGTTCTATCACAGTTCGGGCCAACGAATAAGAGTAGAGAATAATGAACGGCACATAAGGAACGATCCCCACAATTTGCACCAAGTAAAACTCACACAAGTTAGGCATGCCACTACACAAATATCAACAACAACAATGCCCCCATTCCATCACAAATCATCACAAATCAATCCACGGCATAGCCCACATTGTCTCACCACATACGCAATAATAAAGTAAATGCCTGCCTTGTCTCGCCGCATCCACATAATAATATTCCCACTTTATCTTCTATTTTAGAGTTTAAGGAAGCTCAATTGAGGTATGTTGGCTAAACGCTTATCTTAAAATTGAATCCCACGGTGTTCGTGTAATTTGTGTAAGTCCCGAATTAATCATTATAAAATTGGCTATTCCGAATATGCTTGTGTTGAATGATATATGTTCAATATGAATTCCAAATGCTTTTATCATGTTATCATATCATTTGAGGATGTGTTCAAAGTATGGGATGTGTGTTGAAAATTTTAACACTTCAAGTCAAGTTCGAATGAAGGTTGTTATGCCAAATTATGTAAATGTGTCTATGTGCCTAAGATTCTTAGTTGATCCCATGAGTATTTAAAGTCTTGAATTGAAAAGACTTGTTGTTGTTGATGACGATGATGATCTTTGAAAGTGGAAAAAGAATTTGAATTATGAAATACGGCCAAGTGCCAAGGATGCTTTTATAATTGTTGCCACTAGTGCCAATGAAATGAAAAAATATGAAAGAAGTATGAAATGAGATGATTGGTATAAAAAGGATGATGTCTCTAATGAGACAGCCTAGCTGATCGGGTCATGATCGGACGCCATGCCACACATATGGTGGTGATTGTGCTGGAAATTATGATTGTGGTTGATGTCTCTAATAAGATAGCCTAGCCGATCGGGTCGTGATCGGACTCCTGCTAAACGTACGGTGGTATTGGTATTGTGAATATTGGTATCGTGAACGGTGGCATATTGGTACTAAAGACCTCTCAACTTAAAATATGGAAACTTATTTGAATATTGTCTTGATCCTAACTTGAGGTTTGATATTGTTTGAGGCTTCCACTGATATTATGATTGTACTTGCTCATATTATTTATCATTCTATTAAGAGGGTGTTTTGCCATTCATACTAGTACTATTCCATATGTACTAACGTCCCTTTTTTCCAGGGGCGCTGCATCTTCAATGGATGTAGATGGTTCCATAGCAGCAGACACTGATCAGTGATAGCGATACACCCTCTTCCCAACAGACTTGGTGAGCCCCACTTTATTTCGGGGTCATGTATCTTTTGTTCCTTGTGTATTGTGTTTGAGGTATAGCCGTGGCCTTATTGCCGGCACTATCATAGTACTCTTTTGTATCTACTAGAGGCTTCGTAGATATAGTGTGGGTTGTATATTGGTGATGGGGAAGTCAAACTAGTTATGTTGTGTTTGAATTACTTATTCCACTTCAGACCATGAAAATGTGTGTAATTTGAGACTTTAAAATGAAGTAACTAATGGTAATGAATTGGTATTGTATACATGGTCTCCTTATCATACAATTAACGAAAATACGTATTCTCTGTATTCATAAGTGATGTGGGTAGAAAGTATCTAATATGCTTGCTTCATCAGGTTCACTCGGTTGAGCACTATTCGCGATCCCCGAGTTCGGAATATGAGAAACTTGGTATCAGAGCCTAAGGTTTTAAAGTGTCCTAGGATGTCTCGGAGCCGTGTCTGGTAGAGTCCTCCTTATTGGTATTTTGTCGACCACATCAATAATAAGGAGGCTACTTGGACATTTAGGAATTTCACACTTCTTTGATACACCAGATCGTGTGATAGAGCTCAAGATAGGAAGCTAAATTCCTCGTCATGTCTCATTTTCCATATGAGTAACCCACGGGTTCGAGGCAGCAATGAGAGAATGAAAGAACCAGTTGCTAGGGGAAGTTTCCTTGTTCCTATTAATGTTACCGCGCCACCGGAATATGTGGTGAGAGCACCTAAGAAATGAAAAAGGATTATTGGCATCAATAAGCCGGAATGTTTGATATGAAAGAAGAGCCACTCGGGTTTATGTTGGATGATTCTTAAAATATGTTATGTTTGTGGGAAAAGGGGGCAAAAGAAGAACAAATTCCCTTAGGTTGGGTACACTCATCCCGGTCTACCCGATATGCGGACAGGAACATTTTACGTCGTGTTGTTAGTATGCTCAGGAGTGTGTTAGGGGTGGTAGAATTGGGCAATTCCAAAAGCCCATACATCGAGCTGGTGTAGAGATTGTTAATCCTATCACGGGGTCCTGTAGGAGGGATAGGGGGAATGCTTATGATGCATGTAAAAAGGGTAAATATTAGGCCGGTGGGTCGAGTCAGTTTAACGTACCTCATACTCATTGTGTGAAGTGTAAGAGATGTCATTCAGGGGTATGTCACTATGGTACCAATGTATGTTACAGATGTGGAGTGGAGGGGCATCAATTAAGGTACTGCCCTGTCAATCTAAAAATCACCAAGTAAGTCACTCCTTGCTACCTCATAGTGAATGCCACATTATTTTTCTTGATGTATATGTACATCCATATTGAAGAGGCCTACATAAATATGGTCTTAACCAAAATGTTGAATCATAAAACATTGCATGTACCTACTCTTTGAATGAGACGCAGTATTCGTGAAGCCTCTTGATCACAATTTTCTTATTTACAGAGCCTTTTGATTCAAATGGATAAAATCTGCTCACTTGTGCTTATGCATGTACAGTCATAAAGTTTACCTATGTGGTATCAAATCCAATGTATAGCGGCCTAGTGTTGAGATCCTTCTTGAGCCACTCTTTTTGTCTCCGGTGTATATGGTTCCTATGGTTTGAACAATCACTTCACTTCTTTGTGAATATTATCATGAATCCTTTTCACTGTCTAGTAACATGAGAGCATATCTCAACACCTATCATATGTGTAAATGTCAATTGAAAGGGGTCACTTGTTCATATAAAAGTTTCTGGGAAATTTGAGATTTTCACAAATTCGTCACAGGATCATGCCTCAGTGAGTAACTCACTTTGTTCCTAGTATTGTACTTGTCCATGAAGTGGCCTGGTATTGCAGCTTGAGAGCTGTTATGGCAAAAACATGTCTATCTCATAGCAAAGTGTTCGTTCTCTCTAACCAATACATGATTTCATCCTAACATTAACATGTCCTAGCTACATGGTTTCACTTGTGTGTGGTTGAAAGTTAAGCATCCTTACCACGACTTTTTCCTCCCCACTTCAGGTGTATGTTTCAGATTCTGGCACATATGATGAACATATTGATTTAGAAGACAAGTTTGTTGTATCTCTAGTCCTCTCATATATGATCAACTATTGTGAAGGTTTAAGATGTCAGAATGATAATAATCTCACAAGTGTTTAACTTGTTTTTTCATCCTCATGGGCTTATATCATATCTATTCCTTGTATTAGTTAATGTTTAGAGCGTAATGCAAGTATATATATTTTGAAACCCATATCACATTCAGGGTGTGATAATATTCTCATTTTGAGATAAACTTATTTTCCCTACATTCCAAGAGGCGACTGGTGTCACGTACTTGGCTATTTCTCTTTGAGGCCTACTACTATTGCCAACCAAGGCACATATGGAATGCCCAGGCCTTTATCGCAAATGCGATACTGAGTCCGCAAATGCGAACTCAACATGCTTTGCAAAAGCGAAAAATTCTTCGCAAATGCGAGTCCTTTCCCCAGCAGCCCAGCTTCACAATTGCGATAGTCGCATTTGCGACAAAAATATCGCAAATGTGATGACACCAGTACCAGCACTCAAAATCATGAAAAATCATTCCGGATCCAATCCGAAACTCACCCGAGCCCCCGAGTGTTACACCCCATATTTTTGTATGTGAAAGTATTCCATGAATAAATTGATGAAAGCTCGGAAATGAGATGTTACATCCCGTATTTTTGTACGTTAAAGTTTCATCGTAAGTTAATCGACGTAAGCTCGGGAATGGAATTATTTTGGGATTATAAGTATTATGCTATTTCAAATAAGGGATAAGTAAATTCATGAAGGTGAGAGGGTTAGCATATCGAAGAAAATAAGTTTTGTCGAAGTTTGACATTTTGTGGTAAAATATGGCCCGAGCTAAAATACCCGGTATTTATGGACTAGTACCATATAAGGTACCACATGGATATGATAGTAAGGTGTATGAAGTGTGTTAAAAGTGAGTAGTATTTTAAGTAATTTGAGATAATTCTTTGTATGAAGTGTGTTAAAAGTGAGTAGTATTTTAAGTAATTTGAGATAATTCTTACTTATATGAAAAATTAGTTAATTATGAATTTTAGTAAGAGATTAACTAAGTGATTAAATTATTTGGAAAAGCTCCAATGTGGCAGCAAATTAAGTGTGAATTAAAGCCCAATATGGTGACTCTTACACCATGTAGCAAGGTGGCACAAGTAAAGAGATTTGTGGCCAAGTCATCATCAAAGTGGGGCCCACAACATATAACTTTAAGAGATCTCTTACCTTATTCAAAGAGTGATGCTAAGACTTGTTAGAGATTTCCTTACGGATAGAGTTCAAGACAATAATTTTAAGAAGGTTTCTTACCTTATTAAGGTAGGATGCTAGTAACGGATGAATCACTTTGCCTAAAAGTCATTTCTTGGTTCATAGTTTTGTGAGGAATTAAGCTTCTATGTGAATAGATCTCTAAAAGTACACTATGTTGAGTGTACAAAAACGGAAAGGAAAAAGAAGCGCGAATCTGGATTGGTCGAGATGCAATTCTAAGAGAGCACGGTATAATCTTTCTCAAGAATATCATATGAATTTTTCCCTACTTCGATCCGCCATTACGTGTTTTGTCGCTATTGGCGTGTATGAAAGGGATTGTTAAGAGAATCGACTTAGGTATGTTAAGGCTAATCCCTTCCTTCATTTTGGCATGATCTCGTAATTACATGTGTTTGATAACGAGGCATAATGAGAAGTTCATACTCTCGAATTTATATACATTATCCTAGTCTCATAAATTACAGTATTCTCCTTATCGGGACTTCATATTTAATTGAGTATTATCTTCTTCCAGTCAAGAGAGAACAGAGCATATATATACTGTATTACAGTATTTTCATTACCATCGAGCTATAATCGATGGGCAGGCCCCTACTGGGCAACCTCTGATCAGATGGTAAGTTATATACTGAGCCTACTGTGGCCGAGATACATAGCCTAGTATGGTCGAGCGCCTATGAGCGAGCCTACTACGGCAGAGCAGTTATATATTCCGAGCCTTATAAGGCTGGACAACTATTTTACTTACTATATTGAGAGAGTTGAGTCAGTATGAGCAGGTAAGCATATATTCAGATTATCTTTGACTCCCAGTTACTTTCAATTATTATATTATCAGTTCAGTTTTAGCTTTCAGTTATTTTGTTGCCTTACATACTCGGTACATTATTCGTACTGACGTCCTTTTGTTAGGGACGCTGCATTTATGCCTACAGGTATAGACAATAAGTTTGATGAGCCCCCATAGTAGACGAGGTTAGCATTCAGCGAAGGATCGGTAAGACTCCACCTCATTTGGAGTGCAGCCGAGTCTATGAGTTATCGTGTCAGAATTTTGCTACAGACTTATGGGTAGGCCGGTAACCTATCCTATTTGATGTCAAATACTCTTAGAGGCTTTGTAGATAGAGGTTCATTTTGTACAGTATATCAGAGGCCTTGACAACCCATATGTATTCATGTTTTAAGAAAGATGGTTCATTGATATAGTGATTTCCCACTTATAGTTATACATTACGAGTTGTGGCCATATTGGCCCAATTACCAATGTCAGTACGATATAAAAGATACATTATGTTGGTACTCGGTCGAGTAAGGCACCGGGTGCCAGTCGCGTCCCATCGGTTTGGGTCGTGACAAAAGTGGTATCAGAGCAGTTCTGTCCTAGGGAGTCTACAAGCCGTGTCTAGTAGAGTCTTGTTTATGGGTGTGTTGTGCACCACACTTATAAGCAGGAGGCTACATGGCATTTAGGACTGTCATTCTTTCTTCTTATTCTAGATCATGTGGTAGAGCTCAGTTGTAAGAACTCAATTTCCTAAACTCTATCTTATTCATAATACGACGATGCCTACATCCAGAAAGACGGTTGGTAAGAGATATAGTTGTGGAAGAGTTGAGTCAGAGGAACTTGATTTGTTTTTTGCATCATGCTTATGTTGGATAAATATGAGGTATTCAACAGATCATGTGTGTACTAAGATGTGTAGGTTTCTTCATAAGGATCCCTAAGGCAAGAATGTCTATCAGCAAGTCAAAAAAGCAAGGTGAAGAAGGATACGAGGCACCCAGTTAATGAAGATTAATAGTATTTACAATTCAGGCAGAGAAATATAAGCCTTTTGAGTTACCTTCAACAATAACAACAGTATGTACAATTGGCCACACCCATCTCATTTATGCCCTATGAGGGCTAACAGAAGTAGTATAAGAGAAGGCATGATATCAGGATCTATCTGGAGTTAGGGTAACCCAAAATGGTCGACGGATTGTTAGCGTTAGCTGACATTTTCGAAGGATATTGTAAATGTGCTAATAGATCTCCTTGTGAGACACCCAGATGGTGTACTCTAAAATATTACAACTAGATATAAGTAGTATAAAGGCAGGCACTGGAATCCTAGAAGGGATAAATATTACCTTAGTATGGCTCTTGTCCCTGATAGAACGAGATTGTTAGGCAACCCTAAGAGCCATGGGATGGAGCAAGGGGGGCTAAAAGAAAAAGAATGTCTTGTTGGAGTTTTCAGAATAAAGTGATAGGCGTAATGTTAGCAGGGAAATAAGAAGAGAGTTAATGAACCATTATGAGTTAGATGTGATACATGGACGACAACGGTAGAAAATAAATTATGAAAATGATGACAGTATTACAGAGTCTATAGCCAATGGAAGGAAAAGATGAGAGGTGACAGGCCTTGAGACAACAAAAGAGTATAGGGCATAAAGTCATATCTTCATTTCGAGAAATAAGTTCGTGACTCCAACGCAACTACCAGAACAAAAGGTTAGACCCCAGAGTAATAGAAATCAGTATGGATTGGTGAACAAGATAAATTAAACATGAATTAGGGACTGAGTGGTTTGATAATAGTCGGCATCATGAGAATTTCAGATTGCATTCCGGCGATAACAGAATGGACAACACAAGAAGATTCATGAGAAATTCAGAGAATGGTCATTCAGGAAGACGCTTTCCTAAAGCAAGAAATGTGAGCAAAGTTAAGCTTAAGGGACTTTGTGTGCCAGTTACACTAGGTGTCTCCCTCGTGATTAAGGTATTTTGCTATCCTTGGTACAGAAGGATTTCCACAAGGCGAGTAAGGGTCATCGATGATGTGAAAAGACGCCAAAGTTGAAGAGGTAAAACATCTATAGGTAGATCGTCGTAGCTCCAACTCTTAGTACTCCCCTAAAGGGGGGAATATGGAGTGATGTGGCATTAAGTCAAAATTAAGTGGTTCTAGTAATTATGGAATGGTAAAGGGAGAATGCGACAAAAATGAAAAAGGGATGAGATTTCACTTATTCAAAGCCTACAGATAGGCTACGAATCCAGAACATTATGCAAGCACGACGTCAAGGAGAGAAAGTAAGGGTTTCTGCCCGAGATATTATTGATATGAGAATGGGCCAACGAGTAGTTAGTAGTTGATCCGGGAAGAGCCTAGTTATGGCTAGACAAGAGGATAAAAACAAATCAACAGATTTTGCAAGATGAACATAGTGAACCCCAACATGGGGAATTCAGTCTCACAGATAATGAAATTGTGATCCTTGATAAATATTCAGATAGGAGTTAGGATAGTAAAGGTACCGTATGAGTGTTACCGAAATACAAGAGAGTCCCACTGGGAAGACAGTCAAAATATTAGTTCAGAAGCAACCCTACAAGCACAAGGGCGTGGAAATAAGTAACTACGAATAATTATAGGCGGGGAAGAACATCAAAAATTCCGTCAAGTATACGATATGATAACCTTGTAACTTTACAAGAGCCAGAAGGTCTCCCTAAATACTACAACGAAAGACTAGCTGAGAAAATAAGGAAGAAGGCTTCAACCTAAGCACAATGACCAAAAGAGGAAATGGTATTGTAATAACAGTCTCACAACAACATTGTATTCACTCCATAAGGAAGTGGCACCTAGCGTGGCTAATGAGCGGGAAATGAAAGCAAAAGTAATATTCGAGACCATATGAATTGCACAAAATTCTGACATGCATGGGAACTGAGATAAGCTAAGTATGCACGCAACAAGGGGCAAAAAGACCAGGAAAAGTAATTGCTTACGTTTAAAGAAAGCTAAGATGGAACAAAAGCAATTATTCGAACAATGATCCAGGGTTAGTTACGTTATGAACGCACTTAAGATTTCAGAATATTATCCATGCAGCATATATGACGAAAGAAAGAATTGAGTCAAGGTCATAGACAAAGGATTGAATTGTTAAAAGATTGTATCATGGATATTCCATAGCGCCCATGAAAGGCTAAAGTAATAGCTAATACCAGAAGCCGCAGATCGGAAGATAGCTTAAGGCCTACATAAAGGCTGACAAGAGGGATGAGGAAACTAAGGAGTTACATTAACTAAGTAAATTAGGAGTCTGATTATTGAACCCAGAAAATTATAGAAATCGTGATTGAGAACATTGCAGAATCACCCTTAATATCAGAGGTACAAGAGAGATAGTACAACAACCATATTATGAAAAATTGTAGATCAACATTGAGGTGAATCAACAATGGATGGGTAAAATTTACAAAGTATGAGATAAGATTAGGCTGTCATTCTTAAGATGAACAGTAATGAGGAAGTATTAAAGGACTTAGATTTAGACATATAGGATAAGCAACGAGAATAACGTGGAGTTTGGTAGCAGACTTCAGTAACGATAAATCAAAGTAAGAGTAATGGTATACTAACCTACCTAGATGTAGTAAAGCCATAAGGAGAGATAACCAAAGCTATGAAACAAGATATAGCAATATTCGTAAGTTCAACAAAGTATCGAGCGAAGAACTTCAAGTATACTTATAGACACCCAGAGGGAAAACTTGTCATAACTCTATATATGTTTACAAAGTGAAGCCTAGAGATTGGATAAAAGATGGAGGAAAAAGGAGAGAAGAGTCGCATAAGCACACATACAAGGAAAAAGTCGTACAGGCTGCTTGACAAAAAGGTAGCAATAGTTACGAGATTGGAAGGATTCCGACCACAAGTCGTAGTGTGAGAAAGAGGCCTAAAGGGGGGAATGCCCTGGCTTTTGGAATTATTCACAGAACAGTTGCCTAGATGGCAAGGAGAGTACTAGAGTATTCAGAAGACATAGGTTATGAAAATGATAAGTGCATCAGTCAACATTCGAGGACAAATGTTCCAAAGGGGGGAATGATGTTACACCCCATATTTTCGTATGTGAAAGTATGCCATAAATAAATTAATGGAAGTTCGAAAATGAGATGTTACATCCCGCATTTTTGTACGTTAAAGTTTCGTCGTAAGTTAATCGACGTAAGCTCGGGAATGAGATTATTTTGGGATTATAAGTATTATCCCATTTCAAACAAGGGATAAGTAAATTTGTGAAGGTGAGAGGGTAAGCAAATCGAAGAAAATAAGTTTCGTCGAAGTTTGATATTTTGGGGTAAAATACGGCGCAGGCTAAAATACCCGGTATTTATGGACTAGTACCATACAAGGTACCACATGGCCATGATAGTAAGGTGTATGAAGTGTGTTAAAAGTGAGTAGTATTTTAAGTAATTTTAGATAATTCTTACTTATTTGGGAAATTAGTTAATTATGAATTTTAGTAAGAGATTAACTAAGTGATTAAATTATTTGGATAAGCTCCAATGTGGCGGCAAATTAAGTGTGAATTAAAGCCCAATATGCTGACTCTTACACCATGTAGCAAGGTGGCACAATTAAAGAGATTTGTGGCCAAGTCATCATCAAAGTGGGGCCCACAACATATAACTTTAAGAGATCTCTTACCTTATTCAAAGAGTGATGCTAAGACTTGTTAGAAATTTCCTTACGGATGGAGTTCAAGCCAACAATTTTAAGAAGGTTTCTTACCTTATTAAGGTAGGATGTTAGTAACAGATAAATCACTTTGCCTAAAAGCCATTTCTTGGTTCATCTTTTTGTGAGGAATTAAGCTTCTATGTGAATAGATCTCTAAAATTACACAACGTTGAGTGTACAAACATGAAAAGGAAAAAGAAGCGCGAATCTGGATTGGTCGAGATGCAAATCTAAAAGAGCACGGTACAATCTTTCTCAAGAATATCATACGAATTTTTCCCTATTTCGATCTGTCGTTATGTGTTTTATCGCAATTGGCGTGTATTAAAGGGATTGTCAAGAGAATCGGCTCAAGTATGTTAAGGCTAAGCCCTTCCTTCATTTTGGCATGATCTCGTAATTACATGTGTTTGATAACGAGGCATAACGAGAAGTTCATACGAGGCATAAAGAAAAATTCATGTCCCAGAATTTACGTATATTTTTCCTAGTCTTGTAAGTACAATATTCAATTGAGTATTTCCTTCTTCCAATCAAGAGAGCAGAGAGTCTATATATACAGTATTACAATATTTTCATTACCATCGAGCTATAATCGATGGGCAGGTCCCTATTGGGCAACCTCTGATCAGATGGTAAGTTATATACCGAGTCTACTATGACTGAGCGCCTATGAGCGAGTCTAGTTGGCGAAGATACTGAGCCTAGTATGGCCGAGCGCCTATGAGCGAGCCTACTATGGCAAAGCAGTTATATATACCGAGCCTTATAAGGCCGGACAACTATTTTACTTACTATATTGAGAGAGTTGAGTCAGTATCAGCAGGTAAGCATATATTCAGATTATCTCTGACTCCCAGTTACTTTCAGTTATTATATTATCAGTTCAGTTTTAGCTTTCAGTTATTCTGTTTCCTTACATACTCGGTATATTATTCGTACTGATGTCCTTTTGTTGGGGGCGCTGCATTCATGCCTGCAGGTATAGACAATCAATTTGACGAGCCCTCATAGTAGACGAGGTTAGCATTCAGCGAAGGATCGGTAAGACTTCACCTCATTCGGAGTGCAGCCGAGTCTATGAGTCACCGTGTCAGAATTTTGCTATAGACTTATGGGTAGGCCGATATCCTGTCCCATTTGATGTCAAATACTCTTAGAGGCTTTGTAGACAGAGGTTCATTTTGTACAGTATGTCAGAGGCCTTGACAACCCATATGTATTCATGTTTTAAGAAAGATGGTTCATTGATACAGTGCTTTCCCACTTATAGTTATACATTATGAGTTGTGGCCATGTTGGCCCAATTACTAATGTCAGTACGATATGAAAGATACATTATGTTGGTACTCGGTTGAATAAGGTATCGGGTGCCCGTCGCGGCCCATCGGTTTGGGTCGTGACACCGAGGCTCCAAACCAACTATGCACCAGGTCCAGAAACACAACAAGAACTCGCTCACGTAATCAAATCATCAAAATAACCTCTAAAACTATGAATTGAGCACCACATCAAAAGAAATTTTCAAGAAAACTTTAAAACTTCCATTTCAACAACTGGACGTTCGCATCACGTCAAACCAACTCCGTTTCTCACCAAATCATATCACACAGAAGCAAATATACAAGTATACATGTATATGATGAATGAATAACATATCTTATTCTCCTGGACTGGTATAAATGACATGATAAAGTGTAGGCATGTGAAAAGTGTGCTATCATAGCTCAAATAGGCAATTTCATCACAGAAATAGCAATTACCAAGTTCATTCGGGAAATTAGCCTGTATATAACCTCGAACACGCTCAGATAGTTCACAACAAGGTGAAAATTATGAAAAACATTGTAGCTAAAATCTTAACAATCAATTCCAGGCATATCATAGCCTAAGCACTACCCCGAACATGGATAAATAGCCCGGTGCTCGCACATATGTTCAACCCCACACATATGCGCACTCATAGCGCGTAGCTATCACAAATAATTCAGGCAACTAGTGCCTCAACCAAGTTTACGACCTGAATCTAGCTAAATTAACTTAATATAATCAATAAAAGTCATAGGAATCGAATCCAAATGATAAAGCTAAGATCTTAATCAAAATCAAAAGGTCAACCCAAAAAGTCAACCCTGGGCCCGCACCCGCACCTCGAAACCCGACAAAATTCACAAATTTTGAACACCCATTCGATTACGAGTCCAACCATACCAAAATTACCCAATTCCCACCATAAATCGACCCGCATATCATCACATCTCACTCTCCAATAACATAGTCCAAAATTCCCCAAATCCCATCTTAGATTCGTGAAAATTAGGTGTAATAATTAATGGGTAATCAATATCCAACAACAAAAGTGATTAATCTTCACTTACCTCCTCAATTATGGTGAAAAGTGCTCAAAACATCGCCCTTAGCCGAACTCCACACCTCCAAAAATGAGAAAAAATACCAAACCCTTCGACATATGTAGACTGCCCAGCGAAATTACACATGCGATCCCAATCTCCACTTTTACGGGACTACTTCTGCGGTCAAAACTACACTCCTGTGAATTTCACTAAATCCTGACCTACCGCTTTTGCGGTCCAACTCCCGCTTCTACAAGTCCGCACCTGATGATATCCTTCCGCATCTACAACTCATGCCCATCCAGCCACATTCCACTTCTGTGGAGCTTTCTGCAGGACTCCACGCATCTGCGAAGCTCCCTTGACCAAGCCATCTTCCTCACATGCGGTCCATTGTCCGCATCTGCAAACTTTCCTTGGAGCTCCCTTCTTCACTTTTGCGAACCTTTAGCCGCACCTGCGGCCTCGCGTCTGCGGCCAAGCCCACCGCATATGCGATTACACCAGAAGTCATAAGCTTTTAGAAATCATCCCCAAGTCCAAAATGATCTGTTAACCATCCGAAATACCCCCGAGGTCCCCAGGACCCCGTCCAAACATACGAACAAGTCCTAAACACAATACGAACTCGCTTGAAGACTCAAATCACATCCAACAACACTAAAACCACGAATCTCACATCGACTAAAGCCTAATGAAGGAATGAACTTTCAAGTTAAAATTTTGCACACAAGTCATAAATAACACAACGGACCTACTCCAACTCCTAGAACTGAAATCCGAACCCGATATTGACAAGGTCAACTCGGTCAAACCTCTCAACCTTCCAAACCTTCAACTTTCCAACTTTAGCCAAAAATCATTAAATCGACCTACGGGCCTCCAAATCAACATCCGAACATACACCTATGTCCAAAATCAACATACAAAGCTATCGGAACCATCGAAACTCCATTTCGGAGTTGTCTACACAAAAGTCAAGCTCCGGTCAACTCATCCAACTTAAGCTTCCAACTTTGGGACTAAGTATCCCAATTCATTCCGAAACATCCCCAAAATCAAAACAACCACCTCGTCAAATCACAAAGCTAAAAATGAACATAGAAGAAACAATAATTAGGGAAACGGGGCTACAATATATAAAACGATCGGCCGGGTCGTTACACTTACCCCGGTAAGATTTAACTCCATACTCTACTAAAGTAAATGAGTCAAAATATTTAGATTGCAATACTTGCATTCTAAGACTTATCCTTAAGCTTTTATATTGACAGTCTCACTACTGTCACACACTTTCAGTTACCTTTGACTTGAAAATGTAAAAGTTTTACTAACTTAAATAATTGTGCTTCTAAATAGAACAAAGATTATGATTCAATATCATAACACAATTGAACTAGGATTGAAATCAAGTTGTACATATGATTACAGAGGATCAACTACTCCAATCATGTTTTTCACACTCTAAGATGAGCAGGATTGCACTCTTCAAGAAATAAATTGCTCTTTACTGAATGCACGATCTTTCTGGGTGTGTAAAAAGCATTTTCCTGCAAGAGAAAATAATATATATTTCCATGACGACCAGATTAGGTAACCAAATATTCCATAGTCCGATATTAGGAAGGGCTCCTAAGCCGTGTGAACCTCTTTACTCTTTTCAAAGATAACCATGCTGCCAGCTGTACCTATGATCTTATCATAATCAAAAAGATATTTTTTATTATCTTAGTCAATCCAAGAAAAGTTATCAAAAATATTTTTCCTAAAATAACTCGGAAAATTCTTTTAACCATAATAAGTTATAGTAGTTCAAAGGAGTCAGGCACTCAAACTTGAATACCTGGTTCTTAGCACATATATATTACTCAATTTTGTCAATCATCACACACTGATCTCTACTAAACCTTATGTGCACGTCCAAATTTACTCTCTATAATCTTGAGAAACAAAGCGCTAGAATTACCTTCTATAATTTTGATAAGCAAAGCGTCAAATTTATATTGAGATGGGTGCATATATACCATAACAACCTGACCGGTCGTTTTGAGCATTTTTATTTAACTCGGAGGTTTGGGATCGTGAGTAACTTCATATGGTGTGTTATGACTTGTGTGTACTGTCAGTTTTAGTTTTTCGAGTGGTTCATAATTGATTTGGAGGAATGATTCTCAATTCATAACTTATAAGTTGGAAGAGTTGATCAAGTTTGACTTTTGTATATTTGATGTAGGATCATAATTTTTATGGTTCTGTTAGGTCTGGATGGTATTTTGGACTTGGGCATATGCCCAGATTTACATTTAGATGTTCCTAGAAGGTTTTGACTCTATTTGGCGAACGTTGGCAATTTGAAGTTTTGAAAAGTTCATAGGTTTGACCGGGAGTTGACTTTGATGTTATCGGGTTTGGATTGTTGTTTCGGTAGTTAGAATATATTCGTTATGTTATTTGGAACTTGTGTCCGAAATTTGAAGTGATTTCGAGTTGTTTAGACGTGTTTGTCGTGAGTTTGGAAATTTGAAATTTTCAAATAGTTCATTTAGTTTGAATTGATATGTGATTCATGGTTTTGATGTTATTTGGTGGGATTTTAGGCCTCGATTAGGTTTGTGTTATGTTTTGGGGCTTGCAGGTATGTTCGGACAGGGTCCTGAGGGGCTCGGGTGAGTTTTGGGGTGGTTTAGATCATTTTGGAACATGTTGGTTAATGATGGTTTTTGGCACAGATCTTGTCTAGTCACACCTGCGGAGATGTGGGCACAGGTGTGGTGTCTGTATATGCGGAGAAGAGGGCACAGGAGCGAAGCAAGTTTGGAAAAGGAGAAGAACGTAGAAGCAGAATGCTGGGCACATCTGCGTGTCTGCAGGAGCAGTCAGTTGAGCGCATAAGCGCAACTATTGTCGCAGAAGCGACAATGGCTGATGCGAGGCATTTTCGCAGAAGCGGGTTGGTGGCTGCATATGCATTTCTACATAAGCGGATATTAGGTTGGAGATGCGACATCCCTAGGCAGATTTTATATATTTCGAGGGTTGAGTTATTTTATCACATTTTGAGATCTAGAGCCCGGATTTGGGTGATTTTGGAGGATATTTTCACGATTTGGATTGGAGTAAGTATTTTTAACCGGATTTTATTATTTCACATGATTCCATCTTTGATTTTTGTATTTATTTTATGAAACTAAAAGAGAGATTGGGGATTTTTGTCTAAACTTTTCTTAAGTGAATAATTGTGTTTTGAACATCGATTTAGAGACGGATATGAGTGAAATTAGTATGGTTGAACTCATATTCGAATGGGTTATTAGAATTTATGAGTTTTATCGGGTTCCGAAGTGCGATCCCAGGTTGACTTTGAGTATTTGATTAAAGATTCGACATTTATCGCTTGGGTTTGTTTCGTATGACATTATTTCATATTTTGAGTCATTTTTGGTTAGTTTCGAGCCGTTCGGATGTCAATTCACGCGGCATGGAATTTTTAGAGTATTGTTTCGCTTGCTCGGTATTGATTTGGCTTGTTTGAGATAAGTAACATATCTAAACTTGGATTTGAGGGTAATTATCCATGAGTACTATGATATTTGAGATGTGTTAGGGTGACTCACGTACTAGGTGATAGGCGTGTGTGCGTGTACCGAGGTATTCATAATTCGGCTAGTTCTTAGGATATTATATGCCTTGTTTTGCTATCATACTTCCTTGATTTAATGTTTTCTCCACTTGTATGACTACTTGAGTTATTATTCATGATAGAGTTCATGTGTAGGGTATCTATGGAATTATTTGAGACATGATATGGCTATTTTTGCCATGTTGAGCAATTTTCCATAGTCGTAGTCATACTGTTAAGTTATGATAATTATATCCGCATGTTATATCTCTGTTTCCCTGCACTTATGATATGTTGTCTCACATGTTATTGGTGTCCTTGTAAGTGATACGAGTTTGAGCTGAATTTGTGGCACTTTGTGTTATTCCGTGTTGTGTAATTGGATTATTATTTATGTGAGATGTTGGCATATGGAAACTTGAGCGAATTGATGACTGATATGGGCCATAGAGCCGTGTTGTGAGTGATATTTGGATCGGGTTGCACATTGCAATATGCCATATTGGTGTTGGATTGATATATTGATCGGGTTGCACGCCACAGCAGGCCATATTGGCTATTGATTGATATCTGGACCGGATTGCACGCCATAACATGTTTTATTTACTATTGATTAGCGCTTGGGCTATGATTCGCCTCTCCGGAGTCTGATACTACAGTGAGCGTAGGCACAGTGATATACACATGCTTTGGTGAGGGGCTTTTTAGCCAGGCACCCGTACAATACTGAGTGATTGTGTGCTCAATGGGGAGGGGCATTTGAGCCATGCACCTTGAGTGTGCTGAGAGTGTGCCGTGATATTATTGACTTGACATGTATATTTGATATGTAGGCATAAAGATGTACTTTTCTCATGCTAAATGGCAACATGGTGTTATTGACTTGACATGTAGGCATAGAGATATACTTTCCTCATGCTAACTGGTAAATGAAATGTCTTATCTGTCGTTGAAAGTTGGGAAAAATCACAGTTTTCGAATAAGCTCATATTTAGTGAATATGGTGAAAGATTTGGGCTTTAACCATTGTAAAGCATATTTAAATTATTGTCTTTGTAATCGAGCTGAATATAATATCTTTTGAGTTATGTCTTGTTACTGGAATTATTGTATTCTTTGTTATTATTAATTACTAGTGTTGGACATTGACCTTCTCCCGAGCTTGACATTGCTTTTAACCTGAGGTTAGGTTGTTACTTATTGAGTACATGGGATCGGTTTACTCAAACTATACTTCTTCACCTTACATGTAGATCTTGGAGCTGATGTTGTTGTGATTGGCGGGAGCTGATATTGAAGATGTACCTGCTTTCCGGACATAGCTACCACTTGTCCTTGGTAGTTTTGGATTCAGATTCTGTTTATGTATATTCCAGACAAATGTTGTATGTATTTTCATACCAACTTTGTAAATCTAAGTCTTAGTGGCTCATGACTTATACTACCAAATTCTTGGGTTAATTGCAAGAAATTCAATTATTTCACTAATTGATCCTTATTAATTTTATTAGACTTGTGTTGACTGTTATTTGACTTACCTAGAAGGTTGGGTTAGGGGACATCATGACTAGGTAGATTTTGGATTGTGACAAGTTGGTATCAGAGTTCTAAGTCCATAGGTTCTATGAGTCATAAGTAAGTGTCTAGTAGAGTATTTCCTTATTGTGCGACATTAGTTCAACTTGGAGCGTATCTCTTTGAATTCCTTCCACTCACTCGTATGTCATGTTGAATGCTTAGTATCAGCGGTGCATCGACAACTTGTGATTTCATGGATGAGGTACGAGATGTATTCTCTATGTTGTGGAGATAGGAAAGTCTAGAGGACTTGAGGCCTGATTCAGACTGCAGCTTGGGCTTTGTGGTTTCAGTTGTGTAAGTATGTGCTTTTGGACTTTTATGTCCAGTAGTGTCCCTAGGAGTGGGATTGATGGCTTAGTGAGTGGTTGGACAGCTATATGATGAGTACTATGTGACCGAGGAATGTGCTTAGATGGTTTGGGATGTGACGAGAAGAATTTTGCTTGTGATGTGAAGGGAATATGGGTACTTGATTACTATCTTGATATGTTGTACCATCTTGAGTTTTGAGTATTTCTAGGGATTTTGTTTCATGTTCATTTGTGGAATGAAGTAGATTCTTATGACTCAAGAGGATTAAGTGATTGCATTGTGGTTGTGACCATGATAGTGCGTAGTGAGATGCTAGTTTGAGGCTAAGAATGTGGGTTATCTCCTGCGGGGTTGTCTACGGATGTGGGATCTTAATTTCTTCCATCAATGGGTTATATATGTTGCAATATGAGTTCGGACCGCTTGAGTAAGTTCGCACGGCTATCGCAAGGATGGATATACACATAGCGGATAAGTTTGGGTACTTTATGGTAAGTGCTACATGAGTGTATGAAGGACTTAGTTGAACTACAGTGCGGGGTTTTCGTAGCTATGGAGTAAGGGTATTGTGGATTATCGTCTACGATGTTATGTGGGTTTGAGCCTAGTGGGGGAGTCTGCTATCGACAGTCAGATTGCATGGTCATGTATTATGTTAGTTTTGCTCTGAGGCATACTTGTGGATCAGTTATGGCTTTAAGAAGTTTATTTCGGGGAGGAATCGAGTAAGGAAGTTTTTTTATACATGATGTATTATTCTTTATGGATATATGGGAATCTTGGGATGATTTAGCTTGTTATTTGTTGTGGATGTAGTGTTCTAAGAGAATGGATACACTCGGTTGCATTAAGGTGGGGATTACTTCTTTAGGTGTTTGTGTGCTAATGGGGGAACAAGTCATTCGGCTCGTATTGGTCGTGTATGGGAGATTCAAGCAGAGTGGATTACTACCAAGAAGGGTTCTAATGAGTTCAAAATTCGTATGTGGTATTTGAGGAATTCCCGGATTTGTAAATGGCTAAGATCTGAGATTTGCATTGGATGGTGTCAGTACTTGTAGTATTTATGTATCATTATGGATTCTACATTTTAGCATTAGAGAGGTCAAGAAAATAGCTTTAGATTCACAGAAGGTCTCTTCAGAGTGGGTATCTCGGTTGCGGTACTTTTGGGTGCTTAAGAACGGATACAATGGCATATGGACATTAGGATGATGTGGTTTCATGCTAGGATCTCTTGTGGTGAACTTTGGGTTAAGGATTGTAGTGTATTAGCAAGGAGAAGTGTTAACTTGAAGACAAGTCGAGGTGAATTCAACGAAATGGATCAACTTGGTAATAGATATGATCGGTTCTTTTGGGTTCCTTGGTATGGTGAGGTTCTATAGGTGTTTTGTGGCAATTCTCTTAGGCTTGGTGATCTACGTGAGTTGGTTGAGTTAGAGGGATTCAATTCTAATGGCTTGGTTATGTGCAAATGGGTGCCAAAGATTTCTCGAAAGTTTCGACCACGGATTGGGATAGATGTTTTCGAGAGGAATGATGGGTGTGTTGCGTGTTGTGATTTTCTCTAAGATGGGGGTCCTGTAAGGCCCCGTAAAATTTTACCTAAAACCCGGGGTTTCGAGGTGCCGAAGTAGACTTTTTGGGTTGAACAGTGCGGTGGGGAGTAAAGGAAAAGTTTTGGCAGAAAAAGACATTTCTGTGGCCCACTATGCAGCCGCATAATCACTCTGCGGGCCGCAGAATGGCCGCAGTGTGAAGCAGGTAACTGGGCAAGTTTGGATGTTATTTTGCGGTCAACTATGCGACCGCAAACCCGTTTCGCATGCCGCACATCGACCGCAAAACCAGCTTGATAGTTTTCTGGAGGGAGGTTCTGTGGCACATTATGTGACCGCAGAACAAGTCTACGGGCTGTAGAATGGCCGCAGAGTAGGGAAGAATTGCCCAGTTCGGGACGGCCATTTCGCGGCCCATTTTGCAGACTGCAGAAGCATTATGCAGTCGCATATGCGACCGCAGATTGTGTTTCGGAGCTTTATTTTTCTGATTTTATAAATCCGGCCACATTCTTATAAAACACTGTTAAGGGTCATTTTAGAAGGTTCAAACATACATTTTAGAGAAAGAGGAAGGTGGTCTAGAGTGAGAAGAGGAGTTCTAAGTCATTTGTTCATCAATATATATTCAAACCTTGAAGATTTCTCTAGGGTAACTCACAAGGTCTTCAACCAAAAGGTATGATCCTACACCCTAACCTTTAATTTCGAAATTTAACTAAAAATGGGCAATTAGTAAATCAATTCTTGGGTGTGGGAGTTGTTTATTTTCCATGCATGTACCTTCTAGGGTAGTGGGAGGATTATTGGGCTCTTTTGGGTGAACTTTGGGTAGTGGGGGTGAAAGAATCCATCATAGGAGGACCTTGAAACCTTAATGCACACCTAGTGTTTGATAAAATGCTCAAGTGAGCTGGAACTATGAACTCCTTCCTAATTTGTGTTCAATTTTGCTATATCTTTAAATAGATCGAAGTGGCTAGGATTTTTGGAACATTGTAGTAAATTAAAAAGCTCGAGGCAAGGTATGTTGGCTAAACTCCTCTCTTAGAATTGAATTCCCATGATGATCTTGTAAGTCCTGAGTTATCCGTTATGAATTGACTTTTCTGAATATGTTTGGCATCAGACGATGTATATATATGAATATGTTCAAAATGTGTTCCGAAATGTTCTTATCATATTGTGCTATTCTTTGGGAGAGTATTTGAAGTATGAGTATGTATTAAAATGTTGTGACTTCAAGTCAAGTCCAAATGAAAGTGATCACATCAAATTGTATAAGAGATCATATGTTCCTAAGACCCTAATTTGCTCATGTATGTGTTTAAAGTCTTAATTTGAAAGGCCTTATTGTTGATTATCCATGATAATATTGAAAGTGGAATTGTGAGCATGAATTATGAACTACGGCCAATGTGCCAAGAATGTTATTGCGTTATGGCCAATGATACCAATAAAATGAATGACTTGTAAAATAATATGAACTGAGTGGTAATAATAAATGCTTTGGGAGTATCGTTTAGCCACCGAGGAAGGGTAGGCCGGAACAACCTAACCCCAAAACTACACATGCTGGTGTAGGAGTGACTGAGGAGGAAATTCCCGTGTTAATGTGATGAGACTGCTTCCCCTTATATGGGATGAGATTGGTGTGTTGAGATATTTTCCCCTTAAATGGGATGAGATTATTTCTAGCGAGATATGATGTGATGTCGATCCACACGGCATTGTGGTAAGACCGTTTAGCTGATCAGGCTGAGATCGAACGCTATGCCGCGCACATGGTGGTATTGTGAGTGTATGTCTCGGGGTGAGACAGCTTAGCCGGTCGGGCTGAGATCGGACTCCATGCTAAAACACGGTGGTGTATTGGTGCTAAAGATCTCCCAACTTAAATTACCGAGACCTATTTGAAGCATAACTTGACACCTTGATACTGTTTGAGTCTTTTATTGATTTCATGTTTTATTCTCCATTTACTGTTGCTCGTTCTATTGAGAGGGTGTTTAGTTTTACATACTAGTACTATTCCATATGTACTAACGTCCCTTTGTCGGAGGCGCTGCATCTTTAATGGATGCAGGTGGTTCTATAGCAGGTGGAATTATCAGTGATAGTAGCACACCCTCTCCTTAGCTCATTTGGTGAGCCCCACTTCATTTCGGGGTCCTGTATCTTTTTTTCTTTATACATAGTGTTTTGAGGTATAGCTAGGGCCTTATTGCCGGTACTATCATAGCACTCTTGTGTTCCTGTTAGAGTCTCCGTAGATATAGTGTGGGATGTATCTGTTTTTGGGAAGGTTAAATGAAAAATATTGTAATTGTATCATCTATTCCACTTTAACTATGACTGTACAACTTACTATTTTGAAGACTTATTAATGACATGACTTCTTACTGACTAATTAATGAAATTCATTATTTTCTTTATTTGTGGGTGAGTTGGGTAGACAATAGCACTACGCAGGCTCGCTCGACCGGGGTAAATCTGTTGAGCGCCGGTCGCGTTCCCCGAGGTCGGGGCGTGACAGGTCACGTGGAAGGTTTCTAGCTGATAGAGTATGTGTCCTACTTGTGATTCAGATTTGATAATCAAGTTCTCATGTGTTCAGTTGATGGCATGATTGATGCGATGCGACGTGTGGGATTAAGGTTTCCATGTACGAGGTTTCGGTTATTTAGAATAATACTTGCACTATCTAGTATTGCAGTAATCGCCTGGTTGATCGACTGCTGATGTTCAGATTTTTGCTATATGGCAAAAAAGAATTATGGAGGTATTTCTCATGAGATAGTCATGTATGAGGGATGTGTCAGTCATTTGAGTGGTGGAATTGTGATCAGATGTGGAGATTCTTGTATTCTAGGGGTTTGAAAGACTATGAGGGTTCTCAGAGGCAGATTGTTCCTTTGTTATGGATGGTGAAGGTATGTTGAGAGGTTGACATTTGATAGTATGTATTATGGTTAGGTTATTGTGGAATTTTGGAGCGTTATTTATCTATTCGTAGATGATCGAAGTTGAATTGGGGCCCATTGTAGGCCCAATGAAGACGTGTATTCTACACCTGGTCTGATTTGTTAACTTATCACGGCTATTGTTGAGGGGTGTGTCATTCAGTTAGGGTTGTGCCTGTTCGTGTTCTGATATGTTCCATGTGTTACTCATCTATGCTACAATAGGTTGTGAGACTGTTGAATATCTACACACATGATGTGGTTCTGCTTTGGCCTTGTGGCGAAATTCGAGCGAGATGGCTCTTGGGGTATTGAATGTTCGGTGGTGCCATGGTTATGGTCTTCCTGTTGGTGGTATATTGTGCTATCCGTTTCTCCATGGTTATGGTCATGCACTCCGCATGTTCGTTGTTGATGTGCACGTGGTTGTTGATTGTGAGCATCATGGCTCGGGGCATTCCATGTGGGCTGGTATTCCGATCGGGTCACGCATCACAACTGGATGTGTGGGGATACGATCCTTTGTGTTTAGTTTGTGTGCTTTGTTTCTACTATGTGAGATGGGTGTATAGCATTGAGCTTTGTGGTGGTATCTGTTGATGTTGTAGGATGGTTCTCTCATTTGATTCTCTTTCCATCATTGGGTAACTCCGGGTTGTTGCTTGTTTGGAGCACTAATTGCTTGGTATGCAGACCTAGGTAGTATTGGTGTGGCGTGTTGGTAGAGCAGCTTGTATTAAATGAGGTAAGGTTATTTGACCTGAACTGAGTGCCAACAGATTTGATTAAGGTATGTTTGGAAGAATAGTATCACTAGTCAGCATAGAATTTGGCTATGGTTCTTGTCAGGCAAGAGCGCTCCACGACTAATTGATCTGATGAGTGGTTATGAGTTTATACGTATTTCTTTCATCATCGGCAGTGTCTGAAAGTTTAGAATGAGGTTTTATTTGATATGAGGTTTGTTACCGGTACCGGGTTTGTTGTTGAGCAACTATTGTGGTCAAATGTTATTGCTAGGAGTATTTTAGGTTATGCGGTACATCATGCGATTATATCTTGGGTTATGATTATGGCTTGGTACAACTTGTTCAGACTTGCATAGTGTATAGATGCAAGAATCGGGTCTTATAATGAGTTCCAAATGTTGGAGATTTGATTCTAAGGTTTATGGGATAAGATTGAAGTAAGGATCTTCAGTTAGGTTTTTTGTCAGGCTTATATGGATTGGGTGATGTGGGATCACCCATGATTATGTTTATGGTAGGTTATACAATGAGTTGATGGCTTTGGAACAATACTTGGCATGTTCGAGGACGAACGTATGTTCAAGTATCACGCCCCAAACCTGGGGAGGGTGGCTGGCACCCGGTGCCGTACTGGCCCGAGCGAACCAATCTGCAACTCATGATCGTCCGAAAAAAACTAGATCATACATAGGTTGATTTGACTTAACTCATTCCTTTTGTAACTATCATAGGCCAACATGGCCAAAACTCGTAATGCATAACTGTAAGTGGGCAAATGTTGTATCAGCGATCCATCGCACTTAAAACATGAATGCACACGGGCCGTCAAGGCCTCTGACATACCGTACATAATGAACCTCTATCTACAAAGCCTCTAAGAGTATTTGACTTCGAAACATGGTCGGGATAGGGCCCCTGCCTACCCATAAGTCTGTAGCAAAACTCAAACATGATAGCTTATAGACTCGGCTGCACTCTGAATGAAGTGGAGTCTTACCGATCCTTCGCTGAATGTAACCTCATCTACTATGAGGGCTCGTCAAACTAATTAACTACACTTGCAGGCATGAATGTAACGTCCACAATAAAAGGACGTCAATACGAATAATGTATCGAGTATGTAAGGTAGAACTAAAATGTACAATAAGTCAACATTAGTGAGAGAGATATAAGAATCAAACTGAACCTCTGAAGTGCCACTGAAGGCCATAGTATGCATACTAATTATACTTATATATTTAATGCCTCTCTTGCGACTATTATCCATATCGTAATAGGACTGCCCAACTGATCAGTGGTAACTGCTCGACCAGCCATAGCACGGTGGTAAATGCATGACTGCCCGACCGGCCGTAGCACGGTGGTAAATACATGACTTCCTGACCGGATGTAGCATGGTGGTAAATGCATGACTGCCCAATCGACCGTAGCTCGGTGGTAAATGAAGATGGATGACTGCCCCCACCGGCCGTAGCTCGGTGGTAAATGAAGATGCATGACTACCCAACCGGTCGTAGCTCGATGGTAAATGAAGATGCATGACTGCCCAACCAGCCGTAGCTCGATGATAAATAAAGATGAATGACTGCCCAACCGGCCGTATCTCGGTGGCAAATGAAGATGCATGACTGCCCAATCGACCGTAGCTCAGTGGTAAATGAAGATGCATGACTGCCCATAGGAATATACTTAGAAATATATTTAGACATGCTTTGTATTACATTTCATAGGAATAAATAACGTAGACATCCTTAACTACTAAGTGTAGAACCATTTATGGAATAACATTTCTTTTACGTATCATTACTTGGATCTGTGAGCACCTAATTTTTGACCATGCTTGAATTTGTTTCCACTCATCTCACCAATACCTCACTTCCCACTCCGTCATTCCCGCGTGTCCCCACTCTTTATCCCCCATTCTTTGTCCCCCACTCATATCCCCCACTCACAAACCCAAATCCAAAATCAGCTATTAAAGCACACAATAATCCATTTTCTACTCCTCGCGTTTTCACCAAGGGAACAGTTGGAAACTCCAGCTCAAAAACGTAACAAAACAACCCCAAAATACCCCATAAAACACCTCAAATTCCACACTAAAAAAAACAAAAACTAGCTGGGAGGAGCAGCGAAAATAAGCTGCAAAACAATCCAAAGCATTGTCCCTTTTCTGCCCAGAAACAGCCATTAAATCCAACTGAAATCCACCACCAAACCACTATTAACACCACTACATGAAGCTTCCAAAAACAGCGAAAGTTCAATTCTGAAACACCTCTTAAACACCACCAAAACGAAGCTGAAAAAATAACTTCAAATAGTCCTTAAACTAGCCCAAAAAAACTTACGGCATTTCAACACCATAAACGTTCTTTATCCAAAGCTTCTTGGTTCCCAAGGTTGTAGTATTTTGTTAGAACAGGAGATGTTTGAGCAGTCAATGACTATTTTTGGTCGTGGGTGAGGTTCCATTCGAGGTCGCCGACGGGTTTCTCCAGTCAAGGTTCTTGATGTTATTAACATTTCAGTCGGACATCCACCGTCGAAGTTCCATTTTGCTGTCGGCATTTCTTAGTGTACGTTTGCTGTTGGATTCCTTAATCAGAAAGATTTACCAAGGTCCATTTCTATTTTCTCCCTCATTTATATCTACTTGTGTGATCGTTAAGTATTATTTAGATGAATGGATAATCATTTAACTTCTATAATGCTCAAATGGGTATGATTCTTGATAGTGAATTCCTTGGCCGTAGAAGCAAATATGATTCTTAATTATTTGGTTTATATGTCATAATTGCTTACTGTCTCAAATATAGAATACTTGTAGGTTCTTTAATTTATTACCATATGTTGTGCTATTATAAAATGGGCCATGGAATTTATTTGAAAAAGGATTGAGGATGAAATGGGCCATGATGGTGTTAAGTGTGGCTTAAAGCAAATTGGGCCGAACAAGGTTGATTTGCCAGGCCCAAAGCTGATAATTAGCACACCGCCCACTTATCTATAGCTATGTCAGGTAATTAAGGAAATAACTATTAAATATGTTAGTTGCTTCAGGCGCGAAAGAACTATTTACCATGGTTATGTATACATTCGCGTTACATGGTTATGTTCCATAAATGAAAGGGCAAAGCACGCGTTCGCGCGACTTGTTTAAAATCTTTAAAATAATAATAATGCGTCTTTAATTATGTACACATACGCGTGGCATGATTTTGGTGCGCGAACAAGTTGAGTACATGTGCGCGAGACTCGTTCAAGATAATTCCATAACTACGAATAATCAAGTAATTAAAAGCGGTTTAAGGCAAAGATGCATAAATTTTCTATCAACACAATAATATATAAATTTAGTTAAGCCAAATTTAGTCAATAAAAGCGACCGTGCTAGAACCATGGGACTCGGTGAATGCCTTACACCTTCTTCCCGGTCAACAGAATTTCTTACTTGGACTATACTTTCGCAAACCAATAATAATAGAGTGAAACCTTCCTTTGACTAGGGATTCAAATAAAAAGTGACTTGGAACACTCAAAAATTAATTCCTAGTGGCGACTCTGTAAATAAAATAATCCCTACTTAAATTTGTCACTTCAAATGGAAATATTCTTTAACTTCCCCCCATCACCACTAACACATATTCTTTTGGGGGTAGAAAAGGGGTGTGACAGCTCTGGCAACTCTGCTGGGGAACTAACTAGAATTCGAGCTTGTACATGTTGACTTTTATTTGGCTTTATTAATTTTGTATATACTGTGATTTATGTGGGCCTAATGTGCTACTTGTCTACTTTATACTGTTTTGATATTGTTGAACTGTACATTATAAATTGTCGTCTCACGTACCCCCTCTGAGTCTTCTTGAAATTAAAATTGGGCATTTGCTTGACATAGCCCGCTTTCTTTGAGATAGCTAAGGTGTTTGTCACCCGGTGAAGGATTTTAGTCACATATGTTTTAGGCGGGGAGCACCACCAACTAAGTCGAAAAGCAATGCTACTGATACGCTGACCATCCTCGACTCGAGTTGTCCGCCCGAGTAAGACAGTCTAAATACTTTCTCCACTATGATTTAAACCTAGAAGAACAAACCTCATGCCATGACATCCCTAGTAGAATCATGTTATTTGCATCATGCACATTTGACTTAGCAGCACTTGGCATAGGGGTCGGGTTCTGTTTTAGGACAGCTACCTTGTTGAGACCAATATCTTCATGTTATGTGCTATCTGTTGCATTAATTGGGAAGCTTGCATGTTGACCAGCTTTATGATAAATCAGTTGAATGAACAAGAGAGAAATCCTCTGATTTTTGTACAAATGTCCGTTAAAAGAAAACAAAATAAATAAATAAATAAAATAAGGGAACAATGTGGTCTAGTTCCATGGTTTTAAGGATTAATTTTCATAGATCATAGTCGGTTTTTATCAAACTATGCGGGTCTGATTCTCACCGGATGTGAGATACGCAGGCAAATCTCATCGGTTCCGACCCCCAATTTTCAAGAAAAACAAAATTCAAAAATATTGTCCCTTTCCTTAATTCCCTCTTTAGAATTATTTCTTTAGAAAATCTAAAAACAAAAATTAAATCCAAAAATATTTTTTCTTCTTTTCCGAAGACTTTCATTCGATAAAAAAAAGAATTTTTTTAAAATCAAAATTCAAAATATTTTCTTCCTTCTTTAGAATTCCTTCTTTTTAAAAACAAAATTCAAAATTTCATAAAAACAAAAAACTCCAAACAAATTGTATTTAAAAGTCTTAATAAAAAGAATTGGTCAGTCTATTCCCGATCTTCCCGAACTACGCAAGATCTGATTCATGCGGCGTCATGATACGTAGGCAATTCCCATCAGATTCAATCATTGCCCTCAAATAAACTGAGTGAACAAAAAAAGAAGAAAGAAAAAGAAAGAAAAGAGTGACAAAAATAACAAATAAAAACAAAGAGTGAAAAACAACCAAAAAAAATGAAAGCAAGAGTGAAAAAATCCAAAACGTTTCCGTGAATATGCTGTCAAATGGCGCGAGCAAGCCACCAGGGTAAAGCCTCTAATGGACGAAGCAGAAATGGTTTCGGTCTTCCTATGGGCCCAAGAGGCGGACTACTTCCAGAACATGATGTCCGATATGGATAATCCATTTGCTAAGGCTATCAAAATTGGGGAGATGGTCGAAAATGGTTTAAAAATGGGCCGAATCTCGAGTCATGCTGCTTTTAAGGCCACATCACAAACCGTTCAGGATGGTTCGGGGGGGTTTGATGAGCAGAAACAGGAGAGATGAGGGAGCTATGATGGCTTTGAGCTCGAAGGGGTCCCGTAGGGCATTCAATCAATCATATATGCTTCCTAAGGTCCCACAACACTATTATCCCCATCAAGATGATGCTTATATCGTGGCACCACCTCCCTATGCGATGATGAACGTGCAACCTTACACGCGGAATCATATATGCTTCCTAATGTCCCTCAACACTATTATCCCCATCAAGATGACGCTTATGTCATGGCACCGCTTCCCTATGCGATGAGGAACGCGCAACCTTACACGCGACTACAACATTATACACAAAACCGAGCTCCACCTCCTAAAAATGCCCATCCCTACCAAGCTCCGTATAATCCCTAACCAAATGTTCCACAATATAATCCTTGCCCAAGAAAGCCCCTCAAAAGGAATTAGTTCACCCCTATTGGTGAATCGTATTCAAGTTTGTTTCAAAAGCTAATCAGGGTAGGTCTGCTGCAACTAGTGTCCCCGAACCGGTTAAACCCCGAGTCCCCCTCGCACCAGGCTAATGCTAAATGTGAATACCACTCCGGAGCAGTGGGACATGATACAGAAGACTGTTGGACTCTTAAGAGAGCTGTGGAAGACCTCATCGAGGTCAAGGCAATAATGCTTACGGATGATGAGGCCCCTAATATGATGAACAATCCTCTGTCCACTCACACCAATGGGCCAGTAGTCAGAATGATTTATGAAGATAAGGAATTTGATCCGGCACTGAAGGCCATTACAACCATTGCCGAGACAGAAGAAAAGCCAAAATGGGTGCCAAGCCTAAAAGTTCCCCATCAAACGGGAGTCTCAGTAGCCAGTCTTGTTGTCCTTTTTGCGTCCAGATTATTCCAGGGTGTGATCCAGATGTTTACTTTATTGTCTTACTTTCCGATGTAAACCCTTCCATCTTTAAAATTAAAAAAAAAATCAAAATAAAATGAAATTAATATTTCATTGTCCAATAATGTCTCTTTTCTTAATCTTGTCACTTTTCTTATTCTCTTTTCAGTTCTGTTAATGCAGATTTCAATAACATGACATGATTGCGGACTTCATGCCCAGATCCTAAAACGCTGTCAGACTTCAAAATAATGAATGAGAATCAGAATGCAATGAAGATAAGTTTATGGAAATAAAACAAAGAATCAGAACAAGTAAAGAAAAATTGACACAATATTGGAAAGGTCCATACATGGTAACGAGAGTACTGCTAAAAGAGAGCGTTGTACCTGGGAAACATCGACGGAAATATCCCTGAAACAACTTTCAACGCAGGTGCAGTCAAAAGGTACTATGTTTGATGCTCTATATAACATTAATGTTCTCTGGTTGGGATGAAGAAGGCTTTCTTTTTCACTATCCCAATATTCAACCTTTTGCAAACCCTTTGAGCTGGCTCCCTTTTTTTGATTACCCTATTTAGAACCGGAAAGTTATTATTGAAAAAAAAATGAAAAATTAAAAAAGAAAAAAAGAAAAAAAAAAGAGAAGAAGAAAGGACAAAACGAATATGAAATGAAAAATGAAAAAAAGGGGAAAAAGAAAAGGAAAAAGAAAGAGAAAAGAAAACAAAACAGAAGAAAAAGCAAAAAAAATAAAAATAAAAAACAGTAGGCAATGACGAGCAGAGAAAATAAAAATGAGATAGTCTTGTTAGTGAAAACCCGCAAAAGGCACTATAAGACGATGTTGAGAAGATAAATGAGGGAGGTCAGCTGGTGAAAACCTGCAAAGAGCACTACTGATCGACAAGAGGATCTTCACAGCCATTGGCATCGACACTGTCCTGGGCAAGGTTTCTCTATTTCGAGGGAAAAGTTGTGATGAATTGCTGAGAGTCGGACGGTTTACACAGATCAGGCATCCAGTCCAAAAGGTATGTCATGTTCATTGAAGTCCGCATATACTCCTAGATTAGTCCTTCTTTAATTCCCCGAAAAGGACACATCTTGTTTAAACTCATTCTTCATTCTATTGTTGTTTTCTTTAAATCCCTTTCGGTATAACTTCGTGTCAAAATAAAGGCAAAGAAAGGATGGTAAGACCGATTACAGGGCTCTCGTTTGAAGCGAACAGATACTTTGAAAAGGCGCCCAACCTCGGTAAGGGCATCAAGGCCACAAACTGACCACCACTTTGAACACTCATGATTTTTCTTAGTTTGTAGCAGGGACAGAGCAGTGCAGAATGGCGACTCCTAAAGGACGAATGTCACCAAGGTAAGTTTCCACAAAATCTCCACTTCCCTTTATTTTTATCATGCATCACTACTGCTCATACCTCTCATTTTCGTAGCTTAACCCAAATAGAACTTTTTTTCCTAGGGGGATCCAGCTCATAGTTTCGTGTAGAAGTACTCTTTGCTCTGGATGTTTTACGTAGCTTAACCTAGGTAGAACCTTTTCGCCTAGGGGGATCCAGCTCATATTTACGGGTAGAAGTACTCTTCACCCAGGCTTGCTTTTTGTAGCTTAACCCATGCAAAACCTTTTCACCCAGGGGATTTAGCATTTTATCAGTAATACGTGGTACCAACCCCCGATTACATTTCCTTTCCAGTAATACAGGGCACCAACCCCTCGTTACATTTCCTTTTCCTTAATACGGAGCACAAATCCCTGGTTATATTTTTTTTGAGTAATACAGGGCGCCAACCTCTGATTACATTTCCTTTTTAGTAATACAGGGCGCTAACCCTTGGTTACATTTACTTTTCAGTAATACAGGGCACCAACCCCTGGTTAAATTTTCTTTTCAATAATACAGGGCATCAACCCCTGGTTACATTTTCTTTTAAGTAATACGTGGTACCAACCCCCGATTATATTTCCTTTTCAGTAATATAGGGCATCAACCCCTAGTTATATTTCCTTTTTCCGTAATACAGGGCACCAATCACTGGTTACATTTCCTTTTGAGTAATACAAAGTGCCAACCTCTGGTTACATTTCCTTTTTAGTAATACAGGGCACCAACCCCTAGTTACATTTCCTTTTCAGTAATATAGGGCACCAACCCCTGGTTTCATTTTCTTTTCAGTAATACAGGGTACCAACCCCTGGTTACATTTCCTATTCAGTAATATAGGGTACTATCCCCTGGTTACATTTCCTTTTCCGTAATAAAGGGCACCATCCCCTGGTTACATTTCCTTTTCAGTAATACAGGGCACCATCCCCAGGTTACATTTCCTTTTCAATAATATAGGGCGCCATCCCCTGGTTACATTTCTTTTTCAGTAATACAGGGCGCCAACCCCTGGTTACATTTCCTTTTTAGTAATACAGGGCGCCAACCCCTGGTTACATTTCCTTTTGAGTAATACAGGGTGCCTACCCCTGGTTACATTTCCTCTTTAGTAATACAGGGCGCCAACCCCCGGTTACATTTCTTTTTCAGTAATACAGGGCGCCAACCCCTGGTTACATTTTCTTTTCAATAATACATGACACTATCCCCTAGTTACATTTCCTTTTCAGTAATACAGGGTACCAACCCTTGGTTACATTTCCTTTTCAGTAATACAGAGCGCCAACCCCTGGTCACATTTTCTTACCAGTATAGGGTACACCAATCCCTAGCTATATTTTCCAACATAGGGTCTCCATTCCCTAGTTGATATGAGCTTAAATGTAGGGTACACCACTCCCTGATCTCCTTACCAGTATAGGGTACACCAATCCCTAACTGTGTTTTCTAACATAGGATACACCACTCTTTCGTCTATTTGCTCTTAAATGCATGGTACACCACTCCCTGATATCATTGCCAATATATGGTATACCATTCCCTGTCAACGTTTTTCCAGCACAAGATACACCAATCCTTAGTTGAGACATACTTTTGACAATAAAGGAACACCCATCCCAATTTTTTATTACTTTCAATAAAAAAGTAGTTTAGAATTTTGTTACAATAACTCACGAAATTTTTCTAGTGAAAACTGAGGCAGAAAAATTTCGTTCGTTTGTTTTGGTGTCTGTGCAGGTTTTACCACGAGGCACAAGGTTCGAGATGAATAAAAGAAGAAGTCTCAATGCAAAAAAAAAAATGAAAAAAAGAAGAAAAAAAGAAGAGAGAGAAGCGAATCCAAATGTAGAAGCAGATGAAAAGGATATGGATTGCTCAAGAGGACTGAAGATACGAGCTTTACATTTCTCATTTTGGTAAGAAAAAGCCATAGAAGAATGAATTAGCACATGTAGTTAGATAGCATCAAGGTTCAGATCAGAGTACGCGTAAAGAACCAGTTAAGACTCAAGATCAAGTTTTAGAAGACTGAATAGATAGGAATCTTGAAACTGATGATAGATGATAGACTTGTTTAGTTTCTTTTGATTTTGATGTAATAACAGGACTACAGACTGGAGCCTCGGTGGAACCTCACTCGACTCTCTAACTCATTATTCCATCATTTTCATTGAACTACACACGACTTGATTCCCTTATAACCCGGGATATGTAGGCTGCCCATAACCATGACTCGATCGCACTCTTTTCTCTTATTTCTTCCCTTGCGAATAATGATATGGTCAAAAATTAGTCATATTGCTCATCTTTTCTTTGCCTGAAAACTTTTCGTATTTTCAAGCAAAGAGGGGCATGCTGTGAGCACCTAATTTTAGACCATGCTTGAATTTGTTTCCACTCATCTCACCACTACCTCACTTCCCACTCCGTCATTCCCGCGTGTCCCCACTCTTTGTCTCCCACTCACAAACCCAAATCCGAAATCAGCTATTAAAGCACACAACAACCCATTTTCTACTCCCTCACGTTTTCACCATGGAAACCAGCTGGAAACTCCAGCTCAAAAATGCAACAAAACAACCCCAAAATACCCCATAAAACACCTCAAAATCCACACTAAAAAAAACAAAAACTAGCTGGGAGGAGCAGCGAAAATAAGCCCCAAAACAATCCAAAGCATTGTCCCTTTTCTGCCCAGAAACAGCCATTAAACCCAACTGAAATCCACCACCAAACCTCCATTAACACCACTACATGAAGCTTCCAAAACCAGCGTCAGTTCTGAAACACCTCTTAAACACCACCAAAACGAAGCTGAAAAAATAGCTTCAAATAGTCCTTAAACTAGCCCAAAAAATCTTACGGCATTTCAACACCATAAACGTTTTTTTATCCAAAGCTTCCTGGTTCCCAAGGTTATAGTATTTTGTTATAACGGGAGATGTTTGAGCAGTCAATGGCTATTTTTTGTCGTGGGTGAGGTTCCATTCGAGGTCGCCGACGGGTTTCTCCAGTCAAGGTTCTTATTGCTGTTAACATTTCAGTCGGACTTCCACCGTCGAAGTTCCATTTTGCTGTCGGCATTTCTTAGTGTACGTTTGCTGTTGGATTCCTTAATCAGAAAGATTTACCAAGGTCCATTTCTATTTTCTCCCTCATTTATATCTAGTTGTGTGATCGTTAAGTATTATTTAGATGAATGGATAATTCTTTAACTTCTATAATACTCAAATGGGTATGATTCTTGGTAGTGAATTCCTTGGCCGTAGAAGCAAATATGATTCTTAATTATTTGGTTTATATGTCATAATTGCTTACTGTCTCAAATATAGAATACTTGTAGGTTCTTTAATTTATTACCATATGTTGTGCTATTATAAAATGGGCCATGGAATTTATTTGAAAAAGGATTGAGGATGAAATGGGCCATGATGGTGTTAAGTGTGGCTTAAAGCAAATTGGGCCGAACAAGGTTGATTTGCCAGGCCCAAAGCTGATAATTAGCACACCGCCCACTTATCTATTAGCTATGTCAGGTAATTAAGGAAATATCTATTAAATACGTTAGTTGCTTCAGGCACGAAATAACTATCTACCATGGTTATGTATACATTCGCGTTACATGGTTATGTTCCATAAATGAAAGGGCAAAGCCCGCGTTTGCGCGGCCTGTTTAAAATCTTTAAAATAATAATAATGTGTCTTTAATTATATACACATACGCGTGACATGATTTTGGTGCGCGAACTAGTTGAGTACATGTGTGCGAGACTCGCTTCAAGATAATTTCATAACTACGAATAATCAAGTAATTAAAAGCGATTTAAGGCAAAGATGCATAAATTTTCTACCAACACAATAATATATAAATTTAGTTAAGCAAAATTTAGTCAATAAAAGCGACCGTGCTAGAACCATGGGACCCAAGTAATGCCTTACACCTTCTTCCCGGTCAACAGAATCCTTACCCGGACTTTATTTTCATATACCAATAATAATAGAGTGAAACCTTCCTTTGACTAGGGATTCAAATAAAAGGTGACTTGGAACACCCAAAAATTAATTCCAAGTGGCGACTCTGTAAATAAAATAATCCCTACTCAAATTTATTGCTTCAAATGGAAAAACTCTTTAACTTCCCCCATCACCAATAACACATATTCTTTTGGGGGTAGAAAAGGGGTGTGACGGATCTTTAACTTCCCCAGCAGAGTGAAGAGTGTAGTATGAGTATAACTGATCCCATGTACTCAGAAGTATCATGACTAATGTCAAGACCCAAAATCCCAACCATGGGATCATGATGGCACTTAATATCCGCTTGCTAGGCAAGCCAACATTAATACAATGATTAAAGCAGTTTAACAACTAAAGATATAGCAATAATAATGATAAAAGAGTGCAATCGCATAAAACGTATAATAGATCTACAACAATCGCCGTCTAAGACCATCCCAAGTATCTATTGTCACAAGTACACGAGTCACTAGTAATGTTGTAAAAATACAAAAATGTCTGGTATAATAAATAGTAGATAAAGATAGGAAGGAGATTCCAGGGTCTGCGAATGCCACATAGCACTATCTCAAGTCTCCTGGGAAGGGTTCGAGCAATTACCTCTAATGTTGTTGGGACTGATACCGAGATATGTACATGAAGTGTAAAAGTATTGTATGAGTACAATCGACCCTTTGTACTCAGTATGTATCGAGCCTAACCTCGATGAGGTAGCGACGAGGCTATGAAAGACACTCACTGTAAACCTGTACGAGTAATACGCAGAAAAAATAATAACAATATAAAGAAACGAGTAACTACATAATGAACAGAATAATAAAGTAGATGGAAGAGGTCCCCAAAATAATATCACATCACAACCTCATAACACAATACGATAGCGGAGCAGGACAATCAAGATCAACTACAAGACATCATTTCCATTGCAACGCGCAACTCGATCACAATATCAATAACAATACTGTTGCGGCATGCAACCCGATCCCAGTATCAATAACAACACCGTTGCAGCGCGCAACCCGGTCCCAATATCAATAACAACACCGTTGCGATGCGCAATCCGATCCCAATATTAATTCATTTGAAAATGCTCAATAACAATCAAATACGGTGAATCTCACAACATAACATAAAAGGGAATTAAAACGCATAATTCACGAAGGAAATACGCGCACAAACAAAGATGGTCAAAAAATTCAATATTCATAAACTGGCCTCACAAAATATGTCAACAAGAACTTCAATAAGTCGTAAATACAAGAACAACCTAAAGATCACACAATTCGATATAAGATAGTATAGTGAAATAATAAACAAGTAAAGGCAATAAGGCAAGTAAAGACATGAGATAAGTAAAAGTATCTAACTAATAATATGTAAGAGCATGAAACAAGTAAAGGCATACGATAAATAAAGGCATAAAATAAGCTAGAATATGTAACAATTAAGGACATGTAACAAGTGAATACACATATATCAAGTAAACACTTGTATCAAGTAAGGGCACCTAAAATGTAAAAACAGGAAATAAGTAAAGACATGTCATAATTAAAGACATGAAATAAAGTGGTACACCCCGCATGCTTAAGCCCATGATAATGCATATACACTCGTCACCTTGCATATACGTCGTCTCCATACATAGATCTTGTAGAAAATAGACTAATCATGTCCTAATTCCCTCAAATCAAGGTTAACCACGATACTTAGCCCTTTCCAGAACAAAATCAACAATCTAACACAGCTTTTTCTTTAGAACAAACCTCCAAACTACCCAAATCTAGTCAAATATTACTCAGAAAAGACAAAACAAACTTTAGAAACTACCCTCGAGCAAAAAAGTTTCGATCTTTAACATATTTGAAAAAGTCAACAAAAGGTCAACTTAGGATCACATGATCAAAATCCAAAATTAAGACCAAATCCCGATTACCCATTCACCATCTAGTCTAAATATGTGATTTGTTTCGAGATACGACCTCAATTTGAAGTATAGATCTAAATTTTACAAAATTCTTAATTTTTACCTAAAACCCCAATTTATACTCTATGAAATCTTGGATTTGATAGTGAAAATTCATGAAAAGTAATGGAAATAAAACAAAAATAAGTTAAAGTTACTAAACTATGATGTTGAGACGGAATTGCTCTCCAAAATCGCCTAAATGTAGAGTCTAGGTCTAAAAAATGGAGTAAAATAAGCCAAGTCCCGAAATCCCAACCTTTTACCCAACTGCAGATATCACAATTGTGAACTCTTGTTCGTAAATATTCGCAAAAATGAACCACAGATCGAAATGCGAATAGTATCTGAGCCTGTTAGATTTCGCAAATGCGATAAAACCTTCGCATTTGCAAAGGTCCAACCCCTCATAAAAGCAAACAAAGCTTCGCAAAATCGAAGTTATTCCCAGCTCTCTAGTGTCGCAAATATGACACAACCCTCGTAATTATGAAGCCCAACCATTCGGAAAAGCGAAGTTGCCCAGTCCCTTCCCAACTTCCCAAATGCGAACTAGAACTCGTAAATGCAAGGCTCGCATTTGCGAATAGACACTCGCAAATGTGAGGTCTACAGCACCAAAACTCCTCAGCTACGTCAAAACAGTTTGGAACTTATCTGAAGCTAACCCGAGCACCTCGAGATCCAATTCGAATATCCACACAAGTGTAATAACATCATACAAACTCGCTCGTAAACTCAAATCATCAAAATAACACCTAAATTCAAGAATCAAATGATAAAACTCAAGAAATTTCATAATTCAACTTCAAAATTCAACTTTCCACATTAAGTGCCAAAACGGCCTCAGATATCTCGGGACCCCAAACAAACGTGCGTACCAGTCCAAATCATTATACGAACCTACCAGAATTGTTAATATACCGATCTGAGGTCGTGTGCCAAAAATGTTG
Source organism: Nicotiana tabacum (assembly GCF_000715075.1). Taxonomy (NCBI): domain Eukaryota; kingdom Viridiplantae; phylum Streptophyta; class Magnoliopsida; order Solanales; family Solanaceae; genus Nicotiana; species Nicotiana tabacum. The sequence continues at coordinate 65,590,062 of NC_134092.1, forward strand.
ACCGTGGTAAACTTTAGCCATTTTCAAGTTTAAAAGTTAAGTTTCTTTAAAAATTAACATTTAGACTTTTCGAAAATTGTAACGGACCATGCACACAAGTCATAAATCATCAAGTAGTGCTATGAGAGGTCTCGAATCATGAAAAGGGGAGCTAGAACTCAAAATGACCTATCGGGTCGTTACATTCTCCACTTATAAAAGAAACCTTCGTCCTTGAGCAGGCATACAAATATACCTGGGCTGGTAAAAAGATGCGGATATCTACTCCTCGTATCGGACTCGGACTCCCAAGTAGTTTCCTCAATCGGCTGACTCTCTAATGCAGTTTCGCAGAAGGAATATCCTTAGATCTCAACTTTTGAACCTGCTGGTCTAGAATAGTCACCATCTCTTTCTCATATGTCAAATTCTCATCAAGCTGCACCGTGCTGAACTCCAAAACATATGACCTATCTTCATGGTAATTCTGATGCATGAAAATATGAAATACACGATGTACCCCTGCTAGGCTAGGAGGTAGTGCAATCCTATAAGCAACCTCCCCAACTCTCTCCAAGATCTCAAATGGGCCAATAAACCTTGCGCTTAACTAAATATGTGCCTAACAATCTAGCCTCACTGGGGCTCAAACCAACCAACCGGAGAACAATATCGCCTACTATATAAGGCCTCATACGGATCCATCTGGAAATTCGACTGATAGCTTTTACTGTGGGTGAAATCCGCTAGAGGTAGAAATTGGTCCCACTGACCTCCAAAATCAATAGTCCATGCCCTCAACATATCCTCCAAAATCTGAATGCTCCGCTCGGACTGCCTGTCTGTCTGAGAATGAAATGCAGTACTTAACTCAACATGCATGCCCAACTCATGCTTCACAGCTCTCTAAAAAATTAAAGTTAACTACGTGCCACAATCTAAAATGATAGAAATGGGCACACTGTGCAGGCGAATAATCTCTATGATGTAAAGCAGGAAGTCATCACCGGGATGAAACGCACGGACTTGGTCAACTCGTCCACAATTACCTAAACAACATCATACTTCCTCAAGGTTCGTGGTAAGCCTACCACAAAGTCCATAGTGATGCTTCCACTTCCACTCCGATATCACCAACTTCTGAGTCAAACCACCGAGTTTCTGATGTTCATACTCAACTTGTTGACAATTCAAACACCGAGATACATGTTCAACAATATCTTTATTCATCTTCCGCCATCAATAATTTTGCTTCACGTCATGTTACATCTTTGTTATACCTAGGTGAAAAGAATAACGTAAGGTATAAGCATCCTCAAGGATCCACTCTCTCAACCCATCAATATTTGGAACACAAATCTAGCACTGAAGCCGTATAATACCATCATCCCCAATCAAAACCTTCATAGCACCACCCCATTGCACTGTGTCCTTTAATAGCAAAAGTGAGGATCATCAAACTGGGGAGCCTTGATGTGCTCCAACAAAGATGATTGCGCCACAACACAAGCAAGAACCCTACTAGTATCTGAAACATCCAACCTCATGAACTTGTTAGCCAAAGCCTTAACATCCATGGAAAATGGCCTCTCTACTGCCAGTATAAATGCCAAACTACCCATGCTCTCCGCCTTCCTATTCAAAGCATCGGCCACCACATTAGCCTTCCCTGGATGATGCAATAAGGTGATTCAATGACTCCAACTATCTTCACTGCCTCAAATTAAGATCCCTTTGCTTGAATAGATGTTGGAGATTCCAATGGTCAATCTAGACCTCACATAGCACGCCGTATAAGTAATGCATCCAAATTTGAAGCGCATCAACAATGGCTGCTAACTCCAAATCATGCACATGGTAGTTTTTCTCATGGATCTTAAATTGAAGAGAAGTGTGGGCAATCAGTCTACCATCTTGCATCAATACCGTGCAAAGTCTAATACGCGATGCATCATGATACATAGTGTAAGACCCCGAAACTATAGGCAATACTAACATTAGGGTTGTAGTCAAGGTGGTCTTGAACTTCCGAAAGCCCTCATCACACTAGTCATACTATCCGAAAAGAGCGCACTTCTGAGTCAACTTAGTTGATGGGTCCGAGATAGATGAAAATCTCTCCACAAAACTGCGATAGTAGCCTGCTAAACCGAGTCCAACCAGAACACACACTTCAAAAACTTGGCATATAGCTGACGATCCTTCAATGTCTAAAGTATAATCCGTAGGTGCTGCTCTTGCTCCTTCCTACTATGGGATTAAAAACTAGAATATCATCAATGAATACAATCACAAAGGAATCCAAATAAGGCAAGAATACATAGTCCATCAAATCCATGAAGACTGCTGGAGCATTATTCAAGCCAAATGAAATCACTAAGAACTCGTAAAGACCATAACAAGTCCTAAAAGCTATCTTAGGGACATCCGATGCCCTAATCTTCACCTGATGGTAGCCAAATCTAAAATCCATCTTGGAAATCAACTTGGCACTATAAAGCTGGTCAAATAAATCATCAATCATAGGCAACAAATACTTGTTCTTGATGGTAACCTTGTTCAATAGGAGATAGAAAATGCATATCCTCATCGATCCGTCCTTTTTCTTAACAAATAACATCGGTGCACCCTAAGGTGAAACACTCGGTCTAATGGATCCCTTGTCAAGCAAAGCCTGCAGTTAATCCTTCAAATTCTACAGCTAATCCTTCAGTAACAACTCGTCTAGTCATTTTGTGTATTGTAGTCATGTTCCCCTATTTATTACTTCTTCTATGTTCATTTATGGTTATGACTTACCGGGGTAGTTGGATTGGTTTTGGGAAGGCCGTGGAGTTAATTGGGATACTTAGTCCCAAGGTTGGAGGCTTAAGTTGAATAAGTTGACCGGAGTTTGACTTTTTATAGACGACTCCAAAATGATGTTTTGGTATTTCTAATATCTTCATATGGTAATTGTGGACTTAGGCGTATGTTCGAATGTTGATTTGGAGGTCCTTAGGTTCATTTGGTGCTTTTTGGTGAAAGTTAGAAAGTTCAAGGTTTGAAAGGTTGAGAGCTTTAATCGGGAGTTGACTTTATTATTATCAGATTTGGAGTTTGGTTCCTGGAGTTGGAATAGGTCCGTTGTGTTATTTTGGACTTGCATGCAAAATTTGAGGTCATTCGGAGTTGATTTGATATCGTTCGGCATGGGTTTTGGAAGTTGAACATTTCATTAGTTCATTAGTCTTGAATTGGGGTGCGATTCGTGCTTTTGATGTTGTTTTATGTGAATTGGGTTTTCGAGTAGGTTCTTGTTGTGTTTTGGGATTGGTTGATGTGATTGGATAGGGTCTCGGGGGCCATCGGGTGTGTTTCGGGCCATTTCTCTATGTTTTGGATTGCTGTCAGCTGATGTCTGGTTTCCTTCTTCACGATCGCGAAGAGGAAGTCGCAATCGCGAAGAGGATGTCACAATCGAATAGTTCTATTTGGTGGCGGGTGGGTTTTGTTCATCACGTTTGCAAAGTGAGGAACACATTCGCAAAGCTTTAGGGTGGCTGCGCATCGTGATCTCGAGCAAGGAGCCGCGTTCGCGTAGAAAGGAGGTAGGCTGGGGGCATCAGGCCTTAAGCCTTCGCATTCATAGAAGACGGGATGCGTTCGCATAGCCTTTGGGCGTTTGGTCATCGTAATCGCGACATGTATATCGAGTTGGCGTAGGAGGTCGTTGGCAGCTGTGCATTTTGTTCTTCACGATCATGAAGCTATTTCCGCGATCGCGATGTATAACACCTGGGCAAACTATATAGTACTCTATTTCGAGGGCTTTTGTTATTTTATCACATTTTGAGTCAGAGAGTTCGGTTTTGGGCGATTTTGGAGGTGATTTTCATGATTTGGATCGGGGTAAGTATTTTTTACTCAGATTTGTTATTATTTCATGATTCCACCCTCGATTTTAGTTTTTGATTAGTGATTCCAATTGGAGAAATTGGGAATTTTGGTAACACCTTTTCTAAAAAATAAATTGAGGATTAGAAGGTCGATTTGAGGTCGGAATTGGATAATTTTGGTATGGTTGGACTCGTATCGAAATGGGTATTCTGAATTTGTGAGTTTGGAGAGGCAAGAGATCGGGGTTTACCTTTTGGGTTGACTTTTTGATTTTGGTTAAAGATCTTAGCTTTATCATTTGGAATTAATTCCTATGACTTTTATTGATTATATTAAGTTAATTTGGCTAGATTCGGGTCGTCCGGAGTTTGATTCACGTCGGAAGAGCTTTTTAGAGAACTGATTTGGCTTGCTTGGGGTAAGTATGTTACCTAAACTTGGTTGAGGCTAGTTTCGTGAGTTAGTTGTGATAGCTACGTGCTATGGGTACGCATATGTGTGGGATTTGAGCCCATGTGCAAGCACCAGAGTATTTATCCATGCTCGGGATAATGCTTAGGGTATGATATGCCTTGAATTGATTGCTATACCTTAAGTTTTGATGTTTCTCTTATTTGTAACTGTGTTGTAAGATATTTGATCCATGTTTGAGGTTACATAGAGGCTAATTCCCTGAATGAATTTGATAATAGCTATTTCTGTGATGAAATTTGCGATTTGAGATATGATACCGCACTTTGCACATGCATACACTTTAGCATGTCATTTATACCAGTCTAGGAGCATGAAACCTGATATTCATTCATTATATACATGTATTCTTGTAATTTGTTTATGTGTGATATGATTTGGACTGGATGCCTGTGACCACGCCGGGCAGGGTTATGTTGTTATCCCTGCGACCATACCGGGCAGATTGTGTTGTTATGACTGTGACCATGCCAGGCGGATTGTGTTGTTATGCCCGTGACCACGTCGGGCGGATTATGATATTGGGCATGTAACCACACTGGGCTGTTAACACGTTGAATTGGTGGTACTGCGTATGGATATGGATCCACCCCCCCAGGGTCACCCTCTCATGTTTCTCTCTTGATGGCATACATGCGGATTTGAGGAAAATTGACTAGTGGTTTGGTACAGATATGGAAATGTTGAGGAAAAGCTAGCTAGTGTCTGTTTTGGAATTTGCATTTCATTTTTACTTACAATCTCCGTGGTTCTTTACCTAATTTACTTGCATATCATCTTTATATGCTAAGTCATTGACTTGGAAGATTACTTGAGTAATTGTGCACACACAGAGATATTTCCTTCTGTGATTTATTACTTGATCACATTACTGTTCTGTACTAGTTGAATTTATGAAACTATACAGGTTATAGCAAGTATCAGTTATAATTCTTGCTTCTTTTACCTCGCCGAGGTTGGTTATGATACTTGCTGAGTACATGAGATAGGTTGTACTCATGCTAAACTCTGAACTTAATTGTGCATATCCAGGTGTCAGACTCAGTCATCAGTAGCGGAGTTGCTTGTTGAGATGATTTTCGAGAGACGAGATAGAGCTGAATTCTCGACCGCAGTCTCAGCATCTCTTTTCTTATGTATTGTTGTCTTTATTTCATACAGTATTGTATTTGGCCATTTTAGATATCTATTTCCGTATTAGAGCTCATGCCTCTATATTTACCAGTTCTGGAGGATTTTATTGTGAATTTGCAGTATTGTGCTATATTAAGGTTTCAAACTTATGTTATTTCTATCATTTCTGCTATAATAGTTCATTATTATTATGTGCGGCTTGCCTAGCAAGTGTGTTAGGCACCATCACGACTGGTTGGGATTTGGGGTCGTGATAAGTTAGTATCATAAACCTAGGTTTATAGGTATTATGGGCCATGAGCAAGTTTAGTAGTGTCTTGCGGATCGGTACAGAGATGTCTGTGTTTATTTTTGAGAGGCTACCGAACTGTTAGGAAAAACTTCATCTTCGTGCATTCTTGTTGTGCGAATTTTTTATTTTCGAAGTTTGAACCCTCACTCTTCTATTCTCTCATTGATGGTGAGTATATATGTAGCCGGATCAAGAAGACGTGCACCAGAACCACCAACTAGGGCCGAGGTAGGGCTCACACTACAGCGAGGGCAACACTGGTGGAGCTGTCAGTCATTCTAGTGGAGGAGTAGGTTTCGAATACTGGTGAGCCAGTGGGACAATCTAAGACACCAGTAATACCTATTTTGATACATGGTATTCATGAGTCTTTGGCTCAGATCTTGAGTGTACGTACCTGTCTCAGGCGGTTACTATACCAGTGGCACCAACTACTTTGCAGGCCGGGGGAGGAGCCCATACTCCCACTGCCTATACTACAAAGCAGCTAGATCAGTGTCATCAGACACTAGGGGTGTTACCAGTTCAGCTAGCCGTTGGTGCTCGAGCCAAGGTTGGTCCATCTATGACTGATGCGGAGCAGAGGAGGTTGGAGAAGTTTAGGAATCTTGATCCACCCGAGTTCGGCGGAGAAGAGTCAGAGGATGCTTAGGATTTTCTAGATCGGTGTCATCGAATTCTTCGCACTGCAGGTATTGTGGATATCTGTGGAGTTTCTTTTACTACCTTCCAGCTTGAAGGGGGAGCCTACAGATGGTTGCGAGATTATGAGTTAGGCAGGCTAGCTGGCACGTGCCACTTACATGGCATAAGTTCTCAGTTCTCTTCTTAGAGAAGTGTATCCAGTAAACTCGCAAAGAGGAGTTGTGTAGGCAGTTTTAGCAGATACACTAGGAGGGTATGACTGTGACCCGGTACGAGATGAGATTCGTAGATTTGGCACGTCATGCTATATGGTTGGTTCCCACCGAGAGGGAGAAGATCAAGAGGTTCATTGGTGGCCTCAACTATGCATTACATTACAGTATGGCTCGAGAGGTTGCGATGAATTCTAGGTTTGACCAGGTGGACGAGATTGCTAGACACTTGGAGCAGGTCCGCAAGCTTGAGCGTGAGGAGTGGGAGGCAAAGAGGACTTGTGGTTCAGGTGGATTCAGTAGTGCCTCATATGGAGGCCAATAACATAACAACATGGGTCATTCTTTTAGGACCGCTTAGGGAGCTCGTCAAGTTCCACGTGGTTCATGAGTAAGCCACAGTTCTTACAGTGCTCGTCTAGTAGAGTCATCATTCAGTGCATTTTTAGCATAGAGTTCCTACCATGCTCCATATGGTTAGGGTTCTACGAGCAGCTACCCAGATTATCAGGTTCCTCCAAGGCGAGGTTGTTGCGAGTGTGGGGACTTGAGTTATCTTAAGAGGGATTTCCCTAGACTTCTTGGCAAGGTCTCATAATAGATCTCATAGCCTATGATTTCAGCACCAACAGCTGCACCATACACACAACAAGCTAGGGGTGGGACTCAGGCAGTTTGAGGTTGCCCTAGAGGGGGAGGTCGATCAGGTGGTAGTCAAGCCAGTTGCTATGCATATTCAGCTAGTCCAGATGCAGTTGCTTTTGACGCCATGATCATAAGTATTGTTTCAGTGTGACACAGGGATGCTTCAGTGTTATTTGACCCTGGTTCCACTTATTTATATGTGTCATCATGCATTGCTTGTTATATGGATATGCCTCATGATTCCTTAGTTATACATGTGCATGTATCTATGTTGGTGGATGAGCCCAATATAACAACAACATGGAAAACTTCTAGGTATTGTATGGTTGCTTCTTCTCCTATTTACAACATCATCAACATACTACACATATTGACAAGCATAAAAACAATAAGAACAATATAACCAAGCTATTCCCCATGATTTCAAGCCATATGAAGTCATATAAACAACTCTAAAATAGTCCAATAAGAGACAACGACTTCTTATACAATTTCATGTTCTATCTTCTAATTCTTCATCCAAATAGCTTAACCAAAACATAGTTAAGCTTAATCCCAAGAAATAGGGTATTATACATACCTTAAATAATCAGAACAAAGTCGAACCAAAGCTTCCCTTAGCTTACAAGCACCATTAAATATATCACAACACCATAGGGACTCTCTTCTTCACTTAGGCTAACTTTTAAAGCTAGGTTTAGGTAAAACCACCTTGGATTCGACTTGGAACCTTGGAGAGCTTTTAGGGAAGTGTTGAGAGAGTTTCGGAACTGTCCTTGGTTGGAAATGACCAGAAATGAGCCGTCCAACCCCTTTAAAATGTTAAAGGGTCATCCATCGCCTAAGTGGGTCCCATTGGGAACTGCTTGTGCGGTCTCACGAAAAAACGTGAATATCTCTCTACTTGGATGTCGTATTGACAAAATATTTTATGATCTAGACATAGATATTCAATTTAGTAGGTGGATCATCCTATAATTACAAGTATATTGGGAGAAACGATCAACTACATTTGACCTAATTTTCAACACATTTATGAATGTAACTTCTGATGACCTTTGCCAAATTTTGTTCTACAACTTGCTTGACTTCAAAATTTAATACACGACTATCATAAGACTAAAATAACTCATAAAATAACCTCCTTATCATGTTATGCACACTAGTATCACCCCAAAAGTATATGTTATAACATTCCGAACTTGTCGACATTCGACGAAGCTTATTTTCTTCAATTTGTTTAGCTTCTAAGACTTTCAACCCTATTGGTACTTGTTATACATGATATTAATGATTTATAACCTCCAAGGTAAGATGATTAACTTACTTTATGTACTTTCAAAGACGGTCTCATTTCTGAGTTTTTAATTGACTTATGACGTACTCTCACATACGAAAATATGGGGTGTAACACACACAACTAGTTAGGGGTGGGACTCAGGAGGTTAGGGGTCACCCTAGAGGGGGAGGTCGATCAAGTGGTGGTCACACCCATTGCTATGCATTTCCATCCAGTCCCGAGGCAGTTGCTTCTAACACCGTGATCACAAGTATTGTTTTCGTGTGCCACATGGATGCTTCAATGTTATTTGACCCTGGTTCCACTTATTCATACGTGTCATCATACTTTTCTCATTATTTTGATACGCCTCATGATTCCTAAGTTATGCAAGTTCATGTATCTATGCCGGTGGGTGACACTTTTTTGTGTACCCTATGTATAGGTCATGTGTGGTGACTATTGGGAGTTATGAGATGAGAGTTGACCTTTTTCTGCTTAGCATGATTGATTTTGACGTGATCTTGGGCATGGATTGGTTTTTTCCAAATCATGCTATCCTTGATTTTCATGCTGTGATCGTGGCATTCGCGATGCCGCGGGTGCTGAGGTTGGAGTGGAGAGGCTCCCTAGATTACGTTTCTAGTAGAGAGATTTCACATTTGAAGGCTCAACGGATGGCTGAGAAGGGATATTTGGAATATGTGGTCTTCGTGAGGGATGTTAGTGCCGATACTTCTACCGTTGAGTCAGTTCTGGTAGTGACGGATTTTCCAGATATGTTTCCTGTAGACCCATCGAGCATGACATTCGATAGGAATACCGATTTTGGTATTGATCGGGTACCGGGCACTCAACCCATCTCTATTCCACCGTATTGCTTGGCACTAGTGAAGTTGAAGGGAACTAAAGGAACAATTACATGGGTTACTTGATAAGGGCTTCATCTAGCCTAATCTGTCACCTTGGGGTGCACCAATTCTATTTGTGAAGAAGAAGGATGGTACTATGCAGATATGTATTGATTATAAGCAGCTGGACAAACGGATGGCTGAGAAGGGATGTATGGCATATTCGACCTTTATAAGGGATGTTAGTGTTGATACTCCTACAGTTGAGTCATATCTGGTAGTGAAGGATTTTTAGATGTGTTTCCTGTAGACCCATCGAGCATGACACTCGATAGGAATACTGATTTTGGTATTGATAGGGTACTGGTCACTCAACCCATCTCTATTCCACCTTATCGCATGGCACCGGTGAAGTTGAAGGAAACTAAAGGAACATTTATAGGAGTTACTTGATAAGGGCTTCATATGGTCTAGTGTGTCACCTTGGGGTGCACCGGTTCTATTTGTGGAGAAGAAGGATGTTACTACGCGGATGTGTATTGATTATAGGTAGCTAAACTGTAAGGACCCGTAAAAATTTAAACCAAAAACTTGGGGTTTTGTGGTGCCAAGTTAGATTCCTGCGTTACTGAGAGGAAAATATTTCGCAGAAGAACGCATTTCTGCGGCCCATTATGCGGCTGCATAATCACTCTGCGGACTGCATAATGGCCGTAGAGTGAAGCAGTAAGTTTGGCCAACTTGAGGTCATTTTTCGCAGAAGAACGCATTTCTGCGGCCCATTATGCGACCGCATAATTGATATGAGGACCGCATATCGATCGCATAATCCCTCTTGAGTTTTTGCAGGGGGAGTTCTGCGGTGCATTATGCGACAGTAGAACGAGTATGCAGACCGCATACTGATCGCATACCTAGGCCGTAAGTTCAGGCCCCTGAGGGCCATTTATGCGGTGACTTTGCGGACCGCATAACCATTATGCGGTCGTATATGTGACCGCAGACCTGTGTCGGGGCACTATTTTTCTTAATTTAAAACCAGACCCCCATTCCGTTAAAACACCCCATTTAGTCTATTTTGAGCTCATTTATGATATTTATAGTATGAGAGAGAGAGGGTTCTAAAATGAGGAACTAATTTTCATTAATCAATCTTCATACATCACTCAAAGCTTGAAAATACTCAAGTAGAGCACTCAATTTCTTCATCCAAAAAGGTAAGACTTCATCACCCCAGCTCTTAATTTCAAACATAGGTATAATGGGGTATTAATAAGATGGTCCATGTGTGTTAGGGTTGTTTATATTGCATGCATGTGATAAAGAGTGTCGGAAAAATAAGAAGTGAACTAGAACCATGAATGTTTTCCTAATTTTGGGTTCAATTTGTATATTGCTTAAATAGATTGAGGTTGCTAAGGGTTTTGGAAAATTGTAGAGTCTAAAGAAGCGCAATTGAGGTATGTATGGCTAACTCTTTTCTTCCTAGAATCGAACTCCTGGTATCCGAATGATTGGTGTAAGTTCCGACTTGATCTTACTAGAATTGTTTGCCTTAGTGTGTTGGATTGAAAGATGTATGTTCCCTCATTGTTTTAGATATTTACCATGTCATTATGCTATTTGAGGACGTATCTATGATTTTCCAAGTTCCTTCCCTTATGTGTGCAATGCCTTATATGATGGTACTTATAGACTCGAATGATGACGTTATTTGATTGAATAAAAGGGAAAGACTTGAATTGTAAAATGTGCCAGAGTGCCAAGAACTATTTAATAAATGAGGCTGTTTGTGCCATGTAATGAAAGATGGGAAAGAGATGTGAATTGAGTGAACAATTGGAAGAGGTTATGTCTCAAGTGAGATGGCTTAGCCGATCGGGTCAAGATCGGACGCCATGCCGTACACATGGTGGCATTTGTGTTGGAACTATTGATTTTCATTGTGGATATGGATATGTCTCACTTGGGATGGCTTAGCCGGTCGGGACGAGTCTGGACTCCGTGTAAAAACACGATGGCATTATGAGTTGTGGCTTTGGCACTAAAGATTATTAACCTAAAAAGATGAATAGATTGAATTGGGAATTGTGTGATCCTTATTTGGTGTTTTCTTGTATTTTCATGAAGTACTTATTGATTATTGTGACTGCCTTCTCATTGTTTCACTATTTATTCTACTGAGATTGGTGTTTGCCTTACATACTAGTACTATTCGACAGTACTAACATCCCTTTTGCCGGGGGCACTACATCTTTTAATGGATGTAGGTGGTTCTATCGCAGATGGCGTTGATCGCAGATAGTGGTGTTCTCCCTCACACTCATCACAGCAGCCTTGGTGAGCCCATTTCTTCCTGGGGTCATGTAGTCCTTCTTTTGTATAAGTTTTTACATTTTGAGGTATAGCCGGGGCCTTGTTGCCGGCATTGTCATGTTGCTCTTTTGTATCCTTAGAGGCTCCATAGACGTTTTTGTGGGTCATGTACATATGTTGGGGTGTCGTTGGATCGAGTTGTATTTTGGGAACTTAACTATGGCATAATGCATATAATGAAAAATGAACTAGCAACGTTTATATATTTATATAACTGACCTCTCCCCTGTTTTACAAATGGTGACGCATTCCCTTTTTGGATCATGAATTAGCCGGGTAGGAAAGGTTTACTAGGATTGCTCGACCTGGTTCACTCGGTTGAGCGCCGGTCGCGCTCCCCGAGGTTGGGGCGTGACAAACTTGGTATCAGAGCCTAAGGTTTTAAAGTGTCCTAGGATGTCTCGGAGTCGTGTCTAGTAGAGCCCTTCTTATCGGTGTGTTGTCGACCACATCTATATTTAGGGGGCTACTTGGACATTTAAGAATGATACCCTTCATTGTTGTTCTATATCGTGCGATAGAGCGGAACGTGAGGTTGTTTTCCCCTAACTCGTGCATTGTTCTAACTTTCAGTAAATGGCACATAAGAAGAGAGCGAGAATTGGCCAAGAAGCCAATACCACCCCAAGAGTGGTTGTTGATCCCTTGCTTGATAATGCAGGTGAGGATAATCACCCTACTATCACACTGCCTGATTCATCTACTACAGAACAGACTACCCCAGTTCCTACACCCGCGGAGGATGCTACAACCCTCCCGCCGGTATACCTATTCTGCCTCCAGCCCCAGCTCCTGGTCCCGGTATTTCTGATGGGGATCTTAGGGGAGCTATTAAGATGTTGACTCAGTTAGTAGCTTCCCAGGCTCAGAGGTCAAATGTTGTACCCACCTCATTTAGCTTGCAAGGAGATTCTTCCGGTTCCAGGGTTAACAGGTTCCTTCAGTTAGACCCTCCAGTGTTCACTGGTACTGATCCCGCGGAGGACCCTCAGGATTTTATTGATGAGATGCATAAGACTCTCCGAGTTATGCATGCTACGGAGATAGAGGGAGTAGAGTTGGCCTCCTATCGTCTAAAAAGGGTGGCATATTCATGGTTTGAGATGTGGGAGGATTCCCGCAAGGAGGGGAGCCCTCCGACGGGATGGAGTGAGTTTGCGGATGCCTTCATAGACCATTTCTTGCCTGTCGAGACTAAGACAGCTGTGTTGTGGGGTTTGAGACCCTTAAACAGGGTAGTAAGAGTGTGGGGGAATATCACATGGAGTTTGTGCGCCTGTCAAAGTATGCTGATCATATGATGCCGACTATGGAGACTAGGGTTTGTCGATTTGTGTAGGGCCTTAGCCCTTTAGTTATTAATGAGGCTGCCACAGCTGCTCTAAATTCTGACATGAACTTAGAAAGACGGTGGCATTTTCCCAAGCTACGGAGGCTCAAGAGTTAAAGTTCAGGATGGAACGGGAAAGTAGTAGTAGGGCACGATCAGCGGGCAACCTTGGGGATTCATTCGGAGGTGGGAGATCAGCTTTTCGGGGAGGATCATCAGGGCCATCCCAGTCTTATGCGCAATCTTCAGCTAGTGCCCCGGCATACGGGCACGGTCAGTAGTAGGGGAGTCGCTTTAGGCCCGGTCAGGGCAGCAGGGGGTCCCACCATCAGGGCCGATCAGGAGGGAGATTCCTGCAGCAGCAAAGGGCCCCATGCCCTAAGTGTGGGAGGATACATTCGGGAGTCTGCTACCTGGACATGCCAGTATGTTAAAGATGCGGAATGAGAGGCCATATTCAGAGGGAGTGTCGTGCATCCCGTCAGGGTGCAGGCAGGGGCACAACTCAGTCATCAAGTCCTACAACTGCTACATCTTTAGCACCCCCTCCAGCTCGAGGCTCTCTAGCACCCACAAGGCGTGGTGCAACTAGGGGTGGTGCACAGAGTTTGGGAGGACCCAGCCGATTCTATGCTATGAGTGGTCGACAGAGTGCAGAGGCTTCACCAGATGTCGTCACAGGTATATTAACTGTTCAATCTCATGATGTGTATGCTCTTATTGATCCCGGATCTTCTTTGTCCTATGTTACTCCTTATGTTGCTACGAGCTTCGAAATAGAACCGAAACAGCTTCATGAGCCGTTCTCTGTATCTACTCTGGTTGGCGAGTCTATTATGGCCGCATGAGTTTATAGGGATTGTGTTGTCACGGTGCGTGGTCGGGATACAATGGCTGATCTTATTGAACTAGGGATGATTGATTTTGACGTAATAATGGGAATGGATTGGCTTTATTCATATTTTGCCAAACTCGATTGCCGAGCCAGAATCTTGAGGCTTGAGTTTCCTAACGAGCCAGCTGTTGAATGGGAGGGGAATAATGTTATGCCAAATTTAGGTTTATTTTTTACCTTAAGGCCACAAAGATGATCAGGAAGGGGTATATTTACTATTTGGTTCGAGTTTTGGACACCACTGCTGAGGTGCCTACCCTTGAATCTGTACCAATTGTGAATGAATTCCCCAATGTATTTCCGGATGAGCTCCATGGAATTCCTCCAGACAGGGAGATTGATTTTGGGATTGACGTGATGTTGGGCACGCAACCTATATCCATTCCACCTTATAGAATGGCGCCGACAGAATTAAAAGAGCTAAAGGAACAACTAAGGGATTTGCTAGAGAAAGGTTTCATCCGACCGAGTGTGTCGCCTTGGGGCGCACCGGTTCTATTTGTCAGGAAGAAAGATGGATCGCTGCGAATGTGTATTGATTACCGGCAACTCAACAAAGTCACAATCAAAAACAAATACCCATTGCCTAGGATAGATGATTTGTTTGATCAATTACAAAGTGCTAAGTTCTTCTCCAAAATTGATTTGTGGTCCGGGTACCATCAATTGAATGTAGGGGAGCAGGATATTCTGAAAACAACTTTCAGAAGTTGGTATGGGCACTTTGAATTTTTTGTAATGTCTTTCAGGCTAACAAATGCCCCGGCAGCCTTCATGGATCTTATGAATCGAGTCTTCAAGTTGTTCCTTGACTCCTTTGTGATAGTATTCATTGACGACATCCTTGTGTATTCACGAAGTCGAGAGGATCACACCGATCACCTCAGGGCAGTTCTACAAACTCTTCATCAACACCAATTGTATGCAAAGTTCTCGTAATGTGAATTTTGGCTCGAATCTGTTACATTCCTGGGTCGTGTCATCTCCGGAGAAAGAATTAAGGTTGATCCTCAAAAGATTGCAGTGGTGAAGGATTGGCCTAGACCTACTAATCCAACAGAGATTCGCAGTTTCTTGGGTTTGGCTGGGTATTATAGGAGGTTCGTGGAGGGGTTCTCCACTATTGTCTCTCTATTACCTAAATTGACGCAGAAGGCGGTTAAGTTCCAGTGGTCCGATGCTTGTGAAAGAAGCTTCCAGGAATTGAAATCAAGATTGACTTCGGCGCTGGTATTGACCTTGCCAGGGGGTACCGAAGGGTTTGTGGTGTATTACGATGCTTCATGGATCGGTCTTGGGTGTGTATTAATGCAACAGGGTAAGGTTATAGCATATGCTTCAAGGCAAATTAAGAATCATGAAAAGAATTATCCAACTCATGACTTAAAGCTTTTGGCGGTGGTTTTTGCATTAAAACTTTAGCGTCATTATTTGTATGGAGTCCATATAGATGTATTCACGGACCACAAGAGTCTTCAATACATCTTCAAACAGAAGGAATTGAACTTAAGGCAGAGAAGGTGGCTTGAATTGCTCAAAGATTATGACATCAACATTTTGTATCATCCGGGGAAAGCTAATGTGGTGGCGGATGCTCTTAGTCGGAAGGCTCTGGGTAGTTTGGCTCACTTGGAGGCATGTCAAAGGCCCTTGGCCCGGGAGGTTCACCAGTTGGCCAGTTTGGGAGTTTGTCTTGTGGACTCTAATAAAGGGGGAGTGATTGTGCGGAATAGGGCGGAATCATCTCTTGTGACGGAGGTCAAGGAGAAGCAATACAATGATCCAATGTTGGTGCAACTGAAGGAGGGGATTCATAGACACAAGACTTCGGCTTTTTCTCTTGGCATGGATGACGATACATTACGGTACCAAGGACGACTATGTGTTCCAAACGTAGATGGTCTTCGGGTAAGAATCATGGCAGAAGCTCATACTTCTAGATATTCCGTTCACCCAGGTTCTACAAAAATATATCATGATCTCAAGGAAGTTTACTGGTGGAATGACATGAAGAGGGGTGTGGCGGACTTTGTGGCACATTGTTCAAACTATTAACAAGTGAAGGCCGAGCATCAAAGGCTCGGTGGGTTAGCACAGAGTATGGAAATTCCAATGTGGAAATGGGAAATGATCAATATGGATTTTGTGGTAGGGTTACCGCGCACTCTGCGTAAGTTTGACTCAATTTGGGTGATCGTGGATTGACTCACGAAATCAGCACACTTCTTGCCAGTTAAATCCACCAACATTGCGGAACAATATACTCAATTGTATATCAAAGAAATAGTTAGGCTTCATGGCACTCCAGTTTGCATCATTTCCGATCGAGGGGCCCAGTTCACAGCTAATTTCTGGAAGATATTTCAGCAAGGTTTGGGTACGCAGGTAAATCTTTGCACGACTATCCATCCACAAACTAACTGGCAAGCAGAGCGGACTATTCAGACACTTGAGGACATGTTCCGTGCGTGTGTTCTTGACTTTAAGGGTAGCTGGGATGATCATTTGCCGCTCATAGAATTTGCTTATAACAACAGCTTCCATGCTAGTATTCATATGGCGCCGTTTGAGGCCTTGTATGGTAGAAGATGTAGATCGCCGGTTGGGTGGTTCGAGGTTGGAGAAGCTGAACTAATAGGACCAGACCTTGTGCATCAGGCTATGGAAAAGGTTAAGATCATAAAAGAGCGGTTGAAAACTGCTCAGAGTCATCAAAATTCCTATTCAGATATTCGTCGCAGAGACTTAGAATTCAAGGAAGATGATTAGGCATTCTTGAAGGTATCTCCCATGAAGGGGATCATGCGGTTTGGAAACAAAGGAAAATTAAGTCCGAGGTATGTCGGGCCGTATAGAATCATTCAAAGGATAGGTCAGGTGGCGTACAAGCTTGAGCTACCACCTGAGCTGTCATTAGTGCACCCGGTATTCCATGTGTCCATGTTGAAGAAGGTAGTTGGAGATCCGTCTGCTATTGTGCCGGTTGAGGCCATCGAGATCAGTGAAGAACTGTCATATGAAGAGATTCTGGTTGCTATCCTTGATAGACAGGTCCGGAAGTTGAGGAATAAAGAAATTACATCCGTAAAGGTATTATGGCGAAACCAGCAAGTTGATGAAGCTACTTGGGATGCCGAGAATGAAATGAAAAAGAAGTACCCTCATTTATTTGAGTAGCCATGTAATAGCTCTATAAAGTTGTTCCCCTTACGTTTTGTATCACTTGTTCGGCTAATATAAAGACACTCCTTTCTAGTTATATATCCCCTATGAGGCTTCCGTTGAGGTTATTTTGCATTCTATTGTGTCATTTAATTCTATATATGTTGCTAAGGTGTATTTCGGGGGCTCTCTGACAGGTGGATAGGCCTAAATACAAAGGAAACTCTGGAAAGATTTTTAGAACATTAGGAAGTTAGGCAAATCTGGGGCTGATGTTATGTGGTGCAACTCAAACTGTGTTAAGCAAACCTTGATCCTCATTCGAGGAAGAATGATTATAAGTGGGGGAGGATGTAAGGACCCGTAAAAATTTAAACCAAAAACTTGGGGTTTTGTGGTGCCAAGTTGGATTCCTGCGTTACTATAGCTCGCCGCGGTTCAGACTTTTTGGATTGAATAGTACCCCACAGACTGAGAGGAAAATATTTCGCAGAAGAACGCATTTCTGTGGCACATTATGCGGCCGCATAATCACTCTGTGGATCGCATAATGGTCGCAGAGTGAAGTAGTAAGTTTGGCCAACTTGAGGTCATTTTTGCGGTCGATTATGCAACCGCATATCGATCGCATAATCCCTCTTGAGTTTTTGCGGAGGGAGTTTTGCGGTGCATTATGCAACTGCAGAACAAGTATGCGGACCGCATACTGGTCGCATACCTACGCCGTAAGTTCAGGCCCCTGAGGGCCATTTATGCAGTCACTTGGCAGACATCATAACCATTATGCGATCGCATATGCGACCGCAGACCTGTGTCGGGGCACCATTTTTCTTAATTTAAAACCCGACCCCCATTCCATTAAAACACCCCATTTAGTATATTTTGAGCTTATTTATGATATTTCTAGTGCGAGAGAGAGAGGGTTCTAGAGGGAGGAACTAATTTTCGTTAATCAATCTTCATCCATCACTGAAAGCTTGGAAATACTCAAGTAGAGCACTCAATTTCTTCATCTAAAAAGGTAAGACTTCATCACCCCATCTCTTAATTTCAAACATAGGTATAATGGGGTATTAATAAGATGGTCCATGGGTGTTAGGGTTGTTTATCTTGCATGCATGTGATAAAGAGTGTGGGAAAAATAAGAAGTGAACTAGAACCATGAATGTTTTCCTAATTTTGGGTTCAATTTGTATATTGCTTAAATAGATTGAGGTTGCTAAGGGTTTCGGAAAATTGTAGAGTCTAAAGAAGTGCAATTGAGGTATGTATGGATAACTCTTTTCTTCCTAGAATCGAACTCCTGGTGTCCGAATGATTGGTGTAAGTTCCGACTTGATCTTACTAGAATTGTTTACCTTAGTGTGTTGGATTGAAAGATTTATGTTCCCTCATTGTTTTAGATATTTACCATGTCATTATGCTATTTGAGGACATATCAATGATTTTCCAAGTTCCTTCCCTTATGTGTGCAATGCCTTATATTATGGTACTTATCGACACGAATGATGACATTATTTGATTGAATAAAAAGGGAAAGACTTGAATTGTAAAATGTGCCCAAGTGCCAAGAACTATTTTATAAATGAGGCTGTTTGTGCCATGTAATGAAAGATGGGAAATAGATGTGAATTGAGTGAACAATTGGAAGAGGTTATGTCTCAAGTGAGATGGCTTAGCCGATCGGACCGAGATCGGATGCCATGCCGTACACATGGTGGCTTTTGTGTTGGAACTATTGATTTACATTGTGGATATGGATATGTCTCACTTGGAACGGCTTAGCCGGTCGGGCCGAGTCCGGACTCCGTGTAAAAACATGGTGGCATTATGAGTTGTGGCTTTGGCACTAAAGATTATTAACCTAAAAAGATGAAAAGATTGAATTGGGAATTGTGTGATCCTTATTTGGTGTTTTCTTGCATTTTCATAAAGTACTTATTGATTATTGTGGCTACCTTCTCTTTGTTTCACTGTTCATTCTACTAAGATTGGTGTTTGCCTTACATACTAGTACTATTCGACAGTACTAACGTCCCTTTTACCAGGGGCGCTACATCATTTAATGGATGTAGGTGGTTCTATCGTAGATAGCGCTGATCGCAGATAGCGGTGTTCTCCCTCACACTCATCACAACGGCCTTGGTGAGCCCCATTTCTTCCTGGGGTCATGTAGTCCTTCTTTTGTATAAGTTTTCACATTTTGAGGTATAGCCGGGGCCTTGTTGCCAGCATTGTCATGTTGCCCTTTTGTATCCTTAGAGACTCCATAGACGTTTTTGTGGGTCATGTACGTATGTTGTGGTGTCGTTGGATCGAGTTGTATTTTGGGAACATAACTATGGCATAATGCATATAATGAAAAAGGAACTAGCAACGTTTATATATTTATATAACTGACCTCTCTCCTGTTTTTCAAATGGTGATGCATTCCCTTTTTGGATCGTGAATGAGTCGGGTAGGAAAGGTTTACTAGGCTTGCTCAACCGGGTTCACTCGGTTGAGCTCCGGTCTCGCTCCCCGAGGTTGATGCGTGACATAAACAAAGTTACAGTCAAGAACATGTACCCACTACAACGCATTGATGACTTATTTGATTAGTTTCGGGGCGCTAGAGTGTTTTTGAAGATTGATTTGAGGTCGGGGTATCATCTGGTTATGATCCGGGATTCAGTTATTCCGAAGACGACATTCACGACCCTCTATGATCACTATAGGTTTCTAGTGATGCCTTTTGAGTTGATCAATGCCCCAACAGCCTTTATGCACTTGATGAACAGTGTATTCCAGCCATATCTTGATGCCTTTGTCATAGTATTTATTGATGATATATTGGTGTACTCACGTTAACGTGAGGATCTTGAGCAGTATCTGAGGGAGAAGAAGCTATATGCTAAATTTTTCAAGTTTGAGTTTTGGTTTGATTCAGTGGCATTCTTGGGCCACATGTATAGTGAGAGTATTAAGGTAGATCCGAAGAAGATTGAGGTAGTTCAGAGTTGGCCTAGACCATATTAAGCTACAGAGATTCGAAGTTTCTTCGGTTTGGCATGTTATTATTGCCGTTTTGTGGAGAGTTTTGCATCCATCGCAGCTTCACTGACTAGATTGACCCATAAAGGGTGCTCCTTTTAGATGGTCGGACGAGTGTGAGGTGAGCTTTCAGAAGCTCAAGCCTGCATTGACTATCACCCATGTATTAGTATTGCCTACAAGTTCGGGATCTTACATTGTGTATTGCGATGCGTCGCGTATTGGACTTGGCGGGGTGTTGATGCAGAATGGTAGGGTAATTGTCTACGCATCTCGACAATTGATGGTTCATGAGAAGAATTACCTAGTGCATGATTTAAAGTTGGCAGTCACTGTTCACGCGCTGAAGATTTGGAGGCACTATGTATACATCGCTCTATGTGAGGTCTATAGTGACCATCGGAGTCCCAACACCTGTTCAAGCAGAAGGACCTTAATTTTCGGCAGCGGAGATAGTTAGAGTTGCTGAAAGACTATGATATAACCATATTATATCATCAGAGGAAGGCTAATGTGGTGGCTGATGCATTGAGTATGAAGGCTGAGAGTATGGGCAATTTGGCATATTTACCGTTAGCACAGAGGCCACTAGCCATGGCTGTTCATCCTTTTACCAATCAATTTGTGAAATTGGATGTTTCAGAGCCTAGTCGAGTTCTTGCTTGCACTGTGGCACAATCATCGTTATTGGAGCGTATAAAGGCTCGTCTATTTGATGATCCTCACTTGATGGTGTTGAGGGGCACAGTGTTGCAGGGTAGTGCTAAGGAGGTTATGATTGGTGATGATGGTGTTATGTGGATTCAAAGCCGGGCTTGAGTTCCAAATGTTGAGGGGTTGAGAGATTTGATCCTTGATAAGGCTCACAGCTCATGCTATTCCATTCATCCAAGTGTCACGAAGATGTACCGTGATTTGAAACAACACTATTGGTAACGGAGAAAGAAGAAAGATATTGTTGCTCATGTCTCTCGGTGTTTGAATTTTTAAACAAATGAAGTATGAGCATTTGAAATTGGGAGAGTTTATTTAGAAATTGGAGATATCGGCGTGGAAGTGGGAGTGCATCACTATGGATTTTGTGGTAGGCTTACCACAGACTTGAAGATATGATGCAGTCTGGGTTATTATGGACCTGTTGACTAATTTTGCACATATTATTCCAGTGATGACTTCCTATTCTTCAGAGCGATTGGCTCAAAGTTACATCCGAGAGATTATTTGCTTGCGCGGTGTGCCCATTTCTATCATTTTTTACTGAGGCACGCATTTCACATCGCAGTTTTGGAGAGCGGTATAGCGAGAGTTCACGAGTAGAGTTGAGTACTGCTTTCTATGCCCAGATAGACGGGCAGTCCGAGCATAATATTCAAATCTTGGAGGACATGTTATGTGCCTGTGTTTTGACTTCGGAGGTTCATGGGATCAGTTTCTTCCGTTAGCAGAGTTTGCCTACAACATCATCTATCACTCGAGTATCCAGATGGCTCCTTTTGAGGCCCTATATGGGAGGCAATGTTATTCTCCGGTTGGTTAGTTTGAGCCTGGGGAGGCTACGTTGTTGGTAACTGATTTGGTCTGTGATGCCTTGGAGAAGGTAAAGTTGATTCAAGAGCGGTTTCGTACAACACAGTCCAGGTAGAAGAGTTATGCTGACAGGAAGGCTCACGATGTTGCATATATGGTGGGGGAGAAGGTTCTGCTCAGAGTTTTGCCCATTAAGGGTGTGATGAGGTTCGAGAAGAAGGGCAAGTTGAGCCCTAGGTATATTGGTCCTTTTGAGGTGCTTGAGAGAGTTGGAGAGGTGGCCTATACACTTTTCTTACAACCTAGTCTATCGGGATTTCACCCAGTGTTTCATGTTTTGATGCTCCGAGCGTATTATGGTGATCCTTCACTTGTTTTAGACTTCAAGTGGCTATTTTGGATTGACAGGTTCGAAAGTTGAAGTCAAAGAATATAGCGTTAGTGAAAGTGCATTGGAGAGATCAGCAAGTTAAGGAGGCTACATGGGAGACCAAGCAGGAGATGCAGAACAAATATCCTCACCTTTTTTAGGCTCCAGGTATGATTCTAGACCCATTCGAGGACGGATATTTGTTTAAGAGATGGAGAATGTAACGATCCGGTCGGTCGTTTTGTGTATGGTAGCCCTGTTCCCCTATTTATTACTTCTTCTATGTTCATTTATGGTTATGTGACTTGCCGGAGTTGTTGGAGTGGTTTAAGGAAGGCCGTGGAGTGAATTAGGACACTTAGTCCCAACGTTGGAGGCTTAAGTTGAAAGAGTTAATCGGAGCTTGACTTTGTGTAAACGACTCCAGAATGGTGTTTTGGTGATTCCAATAGATCCGTATGGTTATTTTGGACTTAGGCATATATCTTGATGTTGATTTTGAGGTTCGTAGGTTGATTTGGCACTTTTTGGCGAAAGTTGGAAAGTTGAAGTTTTAAAAGGTTGAGAGGTTTGATAGGGAGTTGACTTTGTTGATATCGGGTTCAGAGTTTGGTTCTAGGAGTTGGAACAGGTCCTTTGTGTCATTTGGAACTCGCATGCAAAATTTTAGGTCATTCAAAGTTGATTTGATATGGAATCGTTTTGGAAGTTAAAAGTTCATTAGTTCATTAGGCTTGAATTGGGGTGTGATTCTTGATTTTGATGTTGTTTTGTGTGATTTGGGTCTTTGAGTAGGTTCGTGTTGTTTTTTGGGATTGGTTAGTGTGATTGGACGGGGTATCGGGGGCTTTGGGTGTGTTTTGGATAGGGTTTAGACAATTTCTCTATGTTTTGGATTGTTGTCAGCTGATGTCTGGTTTCCTTCTTTGCGATCGCGAAGAGGAAGTCGCGATCGTGTAGTTCTATTTGGTGGTAGGTGGGTTTTTTTTTATCGCATTCACGAAGTAAGGAATGCATTTGTGAAGCTTTAGGGTGGTTGTGCATCACGATCACGTAGAAGGGAGATAGGCTGGAGACATCAGGCCTTAGGCCTTCACGTTCACAGAAGCGGGACGCGTTCGCATAGCTTTTGGGCGTTTGCGCGTTTGCGACATGTATGTCATGTTCGCGTAGGAGGATTTTGGCAGCTGGGCATTTTTTTCTACGCAATCGTGATGTATAATACCTACGGAGACTATATAGTACTGTATTTCGTGGGCTTTTATTATTTTATCACATTTAGAGTTAGAGAGATCGGTTTTGGGTGATTTTAGAGGAGATTTTAATGATTTAGATCAGGGTAAGTGTTTTTACTAGGATTTGTTATTATTTCATGATTCCAACCTTGATTTTAGTGTTTGATTAGTGATTTGAAATGGAGAAATTGGAGATTTTTGTAATCTAAAACATAAATTAAGGATTTGAAGGTCGATTTGAGGTCATAATTGGATGAATTTGGTATGGTTGGACTCGTATCAGACTGGATGTTTGGAATTTGTGAGTTTGGTCGGGTTTCGAGGCGGGAGCCCGGGGCTTACGTTTTGGCTTGACTTTTTAATTTTGGTTAAATATCTTAGCTTTATCATTTGGAATCAATTCCTATGACTTTTATTGATTATATTAAGTTAATTTGGCTAGATTCGAAGCGTCCGGAGGTTGATTCAAGCGGAATGGGCTTCTTAGAGTACTGATTTGGCTTGCTTGAGGTAATTATCTTACCTAAACGTAGTTGATGCACTAGTTGCCTGAGTTATTTGTGATAGCTACGTGCTATGGGTGCACATACGTGTGGGGTTGAGCCCATGTGCGAGCACCAGAGTATTTATCTATGCTCGGGGTAGTGCTTAGGCTATGGTATATCGTGATTGATGGTTAAACCTTAATTTGTGATGTTTCTCATATTTGTAACCCTATTGTGAGATATTATGTTTGAGGTTACATAGAGGCAAATTCCCTGAATGAACTTGATAATTACAATTTTCGTGATGAAATTGCCGATTTGAGAAATGATAGCGCACTTTGCACATGTATACACTTTAGCACATCATTCTTACCAGTCCATGAGCATGAAACCTGATATTCATTTATCATATACATGTATTCTTGTATATTTGCTTTTCTGTGATATGATTTGGACTGGATGCTTGTGACCACGCCGGGCAGATTGTGTTGTTATGCCACTGACCACGCCGGGCGGATTGTGTTGTTATGCCTCTGACCACGCCGGGCGGATTGTGTTGTTATACCTGTGACCATGCCGGGTGGATTGTGTTGTTATACATGTGACCATGCCAAACGGATTATGTTGTTATACAAGTGACCACGCAGGCCATATTATATTGTTATGCTTGTGACCACGCCGGGCAGATTATGATATTGAGCCGTTGACCTTGCCGGCCTGTTAGCACGTTTAATTTTCCATGCTACGTGTGGATATGAATCAATCCCCCTAGGGTCACCCTCTTATGTTTGTCTCTTGATGGTGTACCCGTGGATTTGAGAAAAACTGATAAGTGGTTTGGTACAGATATGGAAATGTTAAGGAAAATCTGGTCTGTTTGGATTTTGCATTTCATCTTTACTTGCAATATCCATGGTTTTTTTAATCTGATTTACTTGCATATCATCTTTATATGCCAGATCATTCACTTGGCAGAGTACTTGAGAAATTGTGACACACACAGATGGTTCCTCCTGTGTTTTATGACTTGATCAGATTATTGTTCTGTACTTGTTGAATTTATGAAACTGTACAAGTTATAGCAAGAATCATTTATAATTCTTGCTTCTTTTACCTCGTCGAGGTTAGTTATGATACTTGCTGAGTACATGGGTTCAGTTGTATTCATCATACTCTGCACTTAATGATGCAGATCCAGGCGTCAGACCAGTCATCAGTAGCAGAGTTGCGTTTAGCGCTGATTATCGAGAGATGAGGTAGAGCTGCATTATCGACCGCAGTCTTGGTATCTCTTAGAGCTCAGGACTCTGTATGTTCCAGTTCTGGGGGATTGTATTATGTATTGGCAGTATTGTGCTATATTAAGGTTTCAGACTTGTGTTATTTCTCTCATTTCTGCTATAATAGTTCATTATTGTTATGTCCGGCTTTCCTAGCAAGTCTGTTAGGCGCCATCACGACTTCTTGAGATTCATATGGTATGGTGAAATAGAAATAGTTTAAGTGCCCGTAACTAAATCAATGCAAAAGTCAATATCGCTGTCGGGTGGCATACCCGACAAATTTTTAGGAAACACCTCAGAAAACTCCCTCACAACCGGTGTTGACACTCAATTTTGACCCTCCGTATTTAAAATTAACTTCTGCAGACTTTCTAGTTAAAAAATGATAAAACATAGTTTTTTGCATATTATTTAGTTAGCAATTTATTGTATAAAAAATAAAATAATAATTACTAAAAAATTATTGTAATAGTTAGCAATTTATTAAATACTACAAGCCATATTTTCTAATTAAAATAATTATATTTTAATTCATAACACAGTCTATTAATTACATGGAAGCTACTAGAATTTATTTCAAAATACGAATCAAGTCCAATCAAAACTAATGTCCCGTCAACATTCGATGTGACAAGCCCACCCAGTAAAATTTTTAATTGTTTAATGGAATGGTTAGTTATATAACTAATGAGACATTCCTCCACTTTCAGGCGAAAGTGAAGATAGGCCGTCTTTCTCTTCACTTTGCAGTTTGCAGCTCACCATATGGGATCCTTCCCCAAGGAATTGCTCAAAGTCTTATTTCTCTTTCTTCTCAGCTTGACTAATACTTGTTTATTCATAATTATATGTTTGAGATTTACTTTTCTTTATATTTTTTACCAACTAGACAGGATTAAAGATTAGTTACTGTTATCACATTCAAATTAGGTTCAATATTTGTCATCAGTCTTTTTAGTCTCTCTCATCTCTCTCATTTGATCCACTATTGTCGGCCAAGTTGCGGCGATGCACCATTGACCATCGACGAATTTGACCACCAGCCAGTGGTCTACTGCTCCTCCACTACTCTCTGCCTCTCCTCATCGCTATTTCATTAACTCACTGATGCCATCGCCGGATGTAGTCGCCGGTTGGTAGCTGTTGCTACATCCCACTCATTTCTTCTTCTTCTTCTTCTTCTTCTTCTTCTTCTTCTTCTTCTTCTTCTCTTTTAAGGTAATACAAATTTAAAAAAATAAAAAAGAAAGAGTCATTGAAATTTGGCCAGATTGTGCTTTTCCGACGAACCTAGTACTTTTCCGGTGACTTTCCTTATGAAATATTTCTCGATTTTTATTGTTCTATTTTATAGATAAAGTTCATATTTGAAAATATTTGGCTAGTTTTGTGATTTTCCGGCGATCTTTCGTTTGTTCAAATAATCTGCAGCAACCCCTTGGGATGTGCTTTTGATGTTGCTTCGGTATTCATCGATGTGGTAGTGTCTCCATCTCTGGATGTTAACTATGGTTGTAATGACCCAGCCAATCATTTTGAGAGTTATAGCCCCGTTCCCCTATTTACTGCTCATTTTATAGTTTATAACTACAATGTGACTTGTTGGGGTAGTTGGTTCGGGTCTGGTGATGTTTTGGAATGAATTGAGACACTTAGTCTCATAGTTGGAAGCTTAAATTTAAAAGGTTGAGCGGATGTTGACTTATGTGTAAGCGACTCCGGAATGGAGTTTTGATGGTTCAGTTAGTTTCGTTGGGTAATTTTGGACTAAGGAGCGTGTCCAGATTGTAAATTGGAGGTCTATAGTTGAATTAGGCTTGAAATGGCAAAAATTAGATTTTTGGAAAGTTTGACCGGGAGTGGACTTTTTGATATCGGGCTCGGATTCCGATTTCAAAAGTTAGAGTAGGTCCGTAATGTCAAATGTGACTTGTGTACAAAATTTGGGGTCAAACGGACGTGATTTGATAGGTTTCGGCGTCGTTTGTAGAAGTTGGAATTCCTTAGCTTCATTAGGATTGAATCGGGGTGCGATTCGTATTTTTATATTGTTTGATGTGATTTGAGGGCTCGACTAAGTTCGTATCGTATTTTAGGACTTGTTGGTATGTTTGGTTGATGTTCCGGAGGCCTCGGGTTGATTTCAGATGTTTTTCGGATCAAAGTTTGATTGAAACACTTCTGAAGCTGGGACTCTGCTGGTGTAATCGCACCTGTGGAGCTTTGCTCGCAGGTGCGAGCTGTGTGGTGCAAATGCAACTTTTGGAGGGGAGTGTGCAGTTGTCGCAGGTGCGAGGGAATTACCGCACCTGCGTGACCGCAGATGCGGCAGTGGGATCCCAGAAGCGGAAATGGAAATGGGAGCTGGGTCCACATAAGCGACTTAGTGGTTCGTAGAAGCGAGTCCGCAGGAGCGGAATCATGGGCAGCAGGAGCGGAGGAAGCCACAGAAGCGAGAGTGTGGTCGCTTTTGTGACACCGCATAAGCGAGTAAATGGTCGTAGAAGTGAGAATGCTAGGCAGATTATTTAAAAAAAGAGAGTTCGCGGATTTGCTTCATTTTAAACATTTCAAGCTCGGGTTTGAGCGATTCTTGTGAGGATTTTTGAGGAGTTTCTTGAGGTAAGTCCCTTGTGCTCATTTTAGTAAATTTGGTATGGTTGGAGTCGTGGTTGAATGTGATTTCGGGTGTTATGACTTTTATCGGATTTCGAGATGTGGGCCTGGGGGCCGGATTTTAAGTCGACTTTTGACTTTTGATTTATAACTTAGTATTTTCTTATGGAATTGATTCTTTTAGTCCGTGTTGATTACACCGCATTGTTTGTGGCTAGATTCGAGGCATTCGGAGGCCGTTTCGCGAGGCAAAGGTGTGTTGGAGTAGAGATTTGCTCGGACTGAGGTAAGTAACACTTCTAAACTTGGCCCTGAGGGTTCGAAACCCCGAATTATGTGTTATATGATTGGTGTTGAGGTGACACACATGCCAAGTGACGGGTGTGTGGGCATGCACCATAAGAACTGTGACCTGGTCGGTTTCACTGAACTGTATGGTAGATTTATCTTTTTGATATTCGTGTTTTCATCATGTGATAAAGTAATTGAGCTTCCAATCATGCTAGAAATCATGTTTAGGCTATTATTGGTACTGTTGGGACCCATAGTGGTCGTTTCCTTGCTGTTGACTTATTGAATTCATTGAAATTTTTTACTCTGTAATATTTATTCATTGCATATCATATCTCAGTCTCCATTGCTATTTATTGCTATATCATCTCATCCTTTTTAGGCTAGTTTCATGACATTATGAGCCCGAGGGAGAGAGACTGGAGAGATTGATGACTGAGTGAGGTTGAGGGCCTGATTGAGAGTGACAATTATAGGATCGGGCTGCACGCCGCAATATGTTTATTGATTAATACCTGGATATGGCTTATTATAGCGCTTCGGCTGAAGGAGCCCCTCCGGAGTCTGTACATACCCTCAGTGAGCGCAGTTGATTATATTGAGGAATGGATCTTCCCAGGACATGGATCTTGTCCGAATCATTTATATTTGGGGATGGATCTTCTCCTAGGCTGGATTGGCCTTATACAGTACTGAGTGACCGACTGTCCGTTGATGTATATATGTATGTGATGGATTTTTCCTGGGCCGGATTGGCCATATACAGTACCGAGTGACCGAGTATTTTGAGAGTGTGAGTACATAAGGCTTTCAGCGTGGTGCATCGCATACAACATGTGCATTGGCATGTAGATGTAGCGAGGTCATACTCCTCATATCATTCAAAATTTGATCTATTTTACTCGAATTGAGTTTAACTATTGAACTTGAAAGCATGCTTACATTTCTGTACTGTTATTTCTATATTGAACTGTACCTGCTGAGTTCGTCACTACCTTTTAGTACAAAGGTTAGATTTGTTACTTATTGAGTTGGTTGTCCTTACGCTACACCCTACACCTCGTGTGCAAATCCAGGTGCTTCCGGTCACGGCGGTTGCTGAGTTGTGGAGTTCGGATTTTTCGGAGACTATCGAGGTAGCTGCTTGGCGTTCGCAGACCTTGACTCTCCCTACTTATCTTTCATTTCATGTTTCAGTTTTATTTCCTAGACGGTGTATTAGATTGTGTTTGTATCTAGATGCTCATGTACTCAGTGACGCCTCGGTTTTGGGAGAGACTTTGTATTGAATTATGTTCTCTTACTTTATTTTTTAAAAGGATTTCCTTAATTTTTACTACTTCCGTATCTTTCAAAGCTTTAGAATGTTAGTAATGTCTGCATAGTCGGCTTGCCTAGTACCATGATAGGCGTCATTACGACAGGTTGGTTTTGGATCGTGACAATTTGGTATCAGAACCTAGATTACATAGGTCTCATGAGTGATGAGCAGGTTTAGTAGAGTCTAGCAGATCGGTAAGGAGATGTCTGTACTTATCTTCAAGAGGCTGCTAAACCTTTAGGAAAATTTACGTTCTTGTATTCTTGTTGTGCGGACTTGTTGATTCCGGTAATTAAACTTCTGTATTCTATTCTCTCACAGATCGGGAGGATTTGTGCTACCGGACAGGATGGACAACCACCAGTACCACCAGTTAGGGCCGCGAGAGGTCGAGGTCGTGGTAAGGGCCACGGTAGGGGCATAGGTGCAGCTCGTACAGCAGCTAGAGTAGCACCTGCAGATCCACTAGTCGCTCAGTTCAGGATCAGGTTCTAGTTATGGATGCACCAGCGGGGCCAACTCAATCTCCAACTGTGCCCATTGTGATTCCAGGCCTTCAGGAGGCCTTGGCTCAGATTTTGACGGTGTGCACCAGCCTTGCTCAGGCTGTCTTTGTTCCCGCCGCAACAGCCACTTGTCAGGCCGGGGGAGGTACTTAAACTCCCACTGCCCGTACTCCAGAGAAGGTGCTGCAGGGACTCCAGACATCGGGGGTACTACCAGCCCAGCCGGTTACAGCTGCCCAGGCCCAGGTGGGTCCCGTTATGAGTGATGATGAGCAGAGGAGACTTGAGAGGGTTGGGAGGCTCCAGCCTCCATCATTCAGTGGGGCTAAGTCTGAGGATGCCCAGGACCTTTTGGACGGATGCCAGCAGATCCTTCGCACGACAGGTATTCTGGAGACTAGTGGGGTCTTATTCACTACTTTTCAGTTTACTGGGGCTGCCTTCAGATTGTGGGAGGCCTATGAGAGGCGCAGGCTAGTCGGTGCAGCACCGCTTACATGGCATGAATTCTCTATTCTCTTCTTGGAGAAGTTTGTGCCACAGTCTCGCAGGGAGGAGTTGCACAGACAGTTTGAGCACCTTCGTTAGGATGGCATGTTTGTGACCTAGTAAGAGATGAGGTTTTTGGAGTTGGCTCGTCATGCAGTTTGGTTGGTTTCCACTGATAGGTAGAGGATTAGGAGGTTCATTGATGACCTTACATATTAGTTGCGGTTGCTTATGACTCGGGAGAGGGTATCTGGTGCTACTTTCGATGAGGTGGTTGATATTTCTCGGCAGATAGAGATGGTTCGCGGTCAGGAGCATGGTGAGCGGGAGGTCAGGAGGCCTCGTGGATCGGGTGGTTTTAGTGGTGTTCCTTTTGGGGGTCAGTTCTACCACAGTAGTGGACGTCATTATAGGCATGCCTAGATAGCTCGTCCGGTTTACCATGGTACATCATCCAGCTATGGTTCATATAGTGCTCATCAGGGTAAGTCATTTCTCCATGCCCTTACAGCTCAGAGTTCGTCTCGTGCACCATCACTTCAGGGTTCATCTGTACCATGTCCTTCTGATAGTTATTCTGGCTCTCGGGTTATTTTGAGTGTGGAGATTTGGGTCACTTCAGTACTAGTTACTTCACCACCCGCCCAGCCAGCTCGGGGTGGGGGTCATTATGCTAGGGGTCGCCCAAGAGGGGGAGGCCGATCAAGTGGCGGTCAAGCCCGATTCTATGCTATTCCTGCCAGACCAGATGTTGTTTCTTCAGATGTAGTGATCACAGGTATTTTCTCAGTATGCCACAAGGATGCTTCGGTATTATTTGACCCCCGTTCCACTTATTCGTATGTATCATCATATTTTGCTCATTATCTGGATATGTCCCGTGGGTCCTTAGTTTCATCTGTTCATGTATCTACGCAAGTGGGCGATATCATTGTTGTAGACCGTGTATATCGGTCACGTGTAGTGATTATTGGGGGATTGGAGACAAGAGTTTCTCTTTTATTGCTTAGTATGATTGATTTCGATGTGATCTTGGGTATGGATTGGTTGTCTCCATGTCATATTGTTCTGGATTGTCACGCTAAGACCATGACGTTGGCGATGCTGGGGTTGCCAAGGATTGAGTGGAAATGTTCTCTAGACTATGTTCCCAGCAGAGTGATTTCATATTTGAAGGCCCATCGGATGGTTGGGAAGGGTTTTTTTTATCTTATTTGGCCTTTGTGAGTGATGTTGGTGCTGATACTCCTACTACTGATTTTGTTCCGGTGGTGCAAGATTTTCCGAATATGTTTCTTGCAGACCTGTCGGGATACCGCCCGACAGGGCTATTGACTTTGGTATTGACCTGGTGCCGGGCACTCAACCCATTTCTATTTCTCCGTATCATATGGCACTAGTTGAGTTTAAGGAATTGAAGGAGCAACTTCAGAAACTTCTTGATAAGGGGTTTATTATGCCTAGTATGTCGCCTTGGGGTGCATCGATTCTGTTTTTGAAGAAGAAGGATGGTACTATGTGGATGTGCATTGATTATAGGCAGTTGAACAAAGTTACAATCAAGAACAAGTATCCTTTGTCGTGCATTGATTATCTATTTTTCAAGCTTCAGGGAGTGAGGATGCTCTCCAAGATTGATTTGAGGTATGGGTATCACCAGTTGAAGATTCGGGACTCAGATATTCTAAAGACGGCATTCAGGACACGTTATGGTCATTATGAGTTCCTTGTGATGTCTTTTGGGCTGACCAATGCCCCAACAACATTCATGCATCTAATGAACAGTGTGTTTCAGCCTTATCTCGACTCATTTGTCATAGTATTCATTGATGACATCCTGGTGTACTCTCGTAGCCAAGAGGAGCATGCCCAGCATTTAAGGATTGTGTTGCAGCGGTTGAGGGAGGAGAAGCTTTATGCCAAGTTCTCCAAGTGTGAGTTTTGGCTTAGTTCAGTGGCGTTCTTGGGGCACGTGGTGTCCAATGAGGGGATTCAGGTGGATCCGAAGAAGATTAAGGCAGTTCAGAGTTGGCCCAGACTGTCCTCAGCTACAGCGATTCAGAGCTTTCTTGGCTTGGCCGGTTATTATCGTCGCTTTGTGGAGGGGTTATCCTCTATTGCAATGCCCATGAGTAAATTGACCCAGAAGGGTACTCCTTTCAGGTGGTCGGATGAATGTGAGGAGAGCTTTTAGAAGCTCAAGACTGCCTTGACCATATCTCCAGTTTCTAGTTCTACCTTCAGCTTCTGGATCTTATATAGTGTATTGGGATACTTCTCGGATTAGTATTGGGTGCATATTGATGCAGGGAAGTAGAGTGATCGCTTATGCTTTGCGACAGTTGAAGCCCCATGATAAGAACTACCTTGTACATGATTTGGAGTTGGCTTCCATCGTTCATACATTAAAGATTTGGAGGCACCATCTCTATGGTGTGTCTTGTGAGTTATTTATAGATCATCAGAGTCTCCAGCACTTGTTCAAACAAAAGGATCTAAATTTGAGGCAGCGGAGATGGTTGGAGCTGCTAAAGGACTGTGATATCACTATTCTGTATCATCTCGGGAAGGCCAATATGGTGGCCGATGCCTTGAGTAGGAAGGCAGTGAGTATGGGTAGCCTTGCATTCATTCATATTGGTGAGAGACCGCTTGCAATTGATGTTCAGGCCTTGGCTAACCAGTTCATGAGATTAGATGTTTCGGAGCCCAGTCGGGTTCTATCTTGTGTGGTTTCTTGGTCTTCCTTATATGATCTCATCATAGAACGCCAGTATAATGATCCTCATTTGCTTGTCCTTAAGGACACGATTCAGCACGGTGATGCCAGAGACGTTACTATTGGGGATGATGGGTTGTTGAAGATGCAGGGTCGGATTTGTGTGCCTAATGTTGATGGGCTACGTGAGTTGATTCTTGAGGAGGCCCACAGTTCGCGGTATTCTATTCATCCGGGTGCCTCGAAGATGTACCAGGATTTGAGGCAGCACTATTGGTGGAGAAGGATAAAGAAGGATATAGTAGGGTTTGTAGCTCGGAGCCTAAACTGTCAGCAGATGAAGTATGAGCATCAGAGACCGGGGGGATTGCTTCAGAGGCTAGAGATCCTAGAGTGAAAATGGGAGCGGATCACCATGGACTTTGTAGTTGGGCTCCCACGGACTTCGACAAAGTTTGATGCTATTTGGGTGATCATGGATTGGCTGACCAAGTCCGCACACTTCATTCCAGTTGGGACTACTTATTCTTAAGAGTGGTTGGTTTAGATTTACATTTGCGAGATCATTCGCCTTCACGGTGTGCCAGTGTCCATCATTTTAGATCAGGGCACGCAGTTTCTATCACAGTTTTGGAGAGCCGTGCAGCGAGAGTTGGGCACCTAGGTTGAGTTGAGTACAACATTTCACCCTCAAACGGATGGACAGTCCGAGCGCACTATTCAGATAATGGAGGACATGCTACGCACTTGTGTTATTGATTTTGGGGTTTCATGAGATCTGTTTCTGTCGCTCGCAGAGTTTGCCTACAACAACAGTTACCAGTCGAGCATTCAGATGTCTTTGTATGAGGCTTTGTATGGGAGACGATGTAGATCTCCGGTGGGTTGGTTAGAGCCGGGTGAGGCTAGGCTATGGGGTAATGACTTGGTTCAGGATGCTTTGGACAAGGTTAAATGGATTCAGGATCGGCTTTGCACAACGCAGTCAAGACAAAAGAGTTACGCTGACAGGAAGGTTCGTGATATTGCTTTCATGGTTGGGGAAAAGGTACTACTAAAGGTTTTACCCATGAATAGTATTATGAGGTTCGGGAAGAAGGGCAAGTTGAGCCCTCGGTATATTGGGCCTTTTGAGGTACTCCAGAGGATTGGAGAGGTGGCTTACAAGCTTGCCTTCCCACCTAGTTTGTCGAGTGTGCATCAAGTGTTTCATGTTTCTATAATCTGGAAGTATGTCGGCGATCCGTCTCATGTGTTCAAAAGTTGAGGTCAAAGGACATAGCTTCGGTGAAGGTGTAGTGGAGAGGTCAGCCACTTGAGGATGCTACATGGGAGATGCGGAGCAGATATCCACAGCACCTGCGTGACCGCAACCAGTTGTCGCAGGTGCGAGGGAATCACCGCACCTGCGTGACCGCAGATGCAACAGTGGGATCACAGAAGCGGAAATAGAAATGGGAGATGCGTCCGCATAAGCGACTTGTGCGAGTCCGCAGGAGCGGAGGAAGCCGCAGAAGCAGGAGTGTAGTCGCTTTTGGGACACCGCAGAAGTGGGTAAGTGGCGCAGAAGCGAGAATGCAAGGAAGATTATTTTAAAAAAAGAGGTTTCGCGATTTTTCTTCATTTTAAACATTTCAAGCTCGGGTTTGGGCGATTCTTGAGAGGATTTTTGAGGGGTTTCTTGAGGTAAGTCCCTTGTGCTCATTTTTTATCAATAATCTTTTTTCCCATTGATTTTCCCACCTAGTTTGTGTGTATTTAAGGTGAAATTTAGGAGTTTGAGGCTAGGGATTTGGAGAGTTTGATTTGGGGATTTGAATAGCGATATGGTGTCGGATTTTAGTAAATTTGGTATGGTTGGACTCGTGGTTGAATGGGATTTCGAGTTTTGTGACTTTTATCGGATTTCGAGACGTGGGCCTAGGGGCCGAATTTTGAGTCGACTTTTGACTTTTGATTTATAACTTAGTGTTTTCTTATGGAATTGGTTCCTTTAGCCCCTATTGATCATACCGCATTGTTTGTGGCTAGATTCAAGGCATTCAAAAGACGTTTCGTGAGGCAAAGGTGTGTTGGAGTAGAGATTGGCTCGGATTGAGGTAAGTAACACTTCTAAACATGGCCCTAAGGGTTCGAAATTCCGAATTATGTGTTATATGATTGGTGTTGAGGTGACACACATGCCAAGTGACGGGTGTGTGGGCGTGCACCGTAAGAACTGTGACCTGGTCGGTTCCATGAAACTGTATGGTAGATTTATCTTGTTGATATCCGTGTTTTCATCATGTATTAAAGTAATTGAGCTGCCAATCATGCTATAAATCATGGTTAGGCTATAATTGGTACTGTTGGGACCCATAGTGGTCATTTTCTTGCTGTTGACTTATTGATTTCATTGAAATTTCGTACTTAGTCATATTTATTCATTGCATATCATATCTCAGTCTCCATTGCTATTTATTGATACATAATATCATCCTTTTGGGCTAGTTTCACGATATTGTGAGCCTGGGGGAGAGAGACTAGAGAGATTGATGAATGAGTGAGGTCGAGGGCCTGATTGAGAGTGACATTTATGGGATCGGGCTGCACGTCACAATATATTTATTGATTTATATTTGGATCTGGCTTATTATAGTGCTTGGGCTGATAGAGCCCCTCTGGAGTCTGTACACACACCCAGTGAGCGTAGTTGATTATATTAATAAATGGATCTTTCCTAGACATAGATCTTATCCGAATCATTTATATTTGGGGATGGATCTTCCCCTAGGCTGGATTGGCCTTATGCAGTAATGAGTGACTGACTGTCAGTTCATGTATATATATATGGGATGGATCTTCCCTTGGCTGAATTGGTTATATACAGTACCGAGTGACCGAGTATTCTGAGAGTGTGAGTACATGAAACTTTCAGCATGGTGCATCGCATACATCATGTGCATTTGCATGTAGATATAGAGAGTTCATACTCCTCATATCATTCAGAATTGGATCTATTTTCCTTGAATTGAGTTTAACTGTTGAACTTGAAAGTATGCCTACATTTATGCACTGTTATTTTTATATTGAACTGTACCTGCTGAGTTCGTCACTACATTTCAGTCCAAAGGTTAGATTTGTTATTTATTGAGTTGGTTGTATTCACGCTACACCCTGCACCTCGTGTGCGGATCCAGGTACTTTCAGTCACGGCGGTTGCTGAGTTGTGGAGTTCGAATTTTTGGAGACTATCGAGGTAGCTGCTTGGTGTTCGCAGACCTTGACTCTCCCTCCTTATCATTCATTTCATGTTTCAGTTTTATTTCCTAGACGGTGTATTACTCTGTATTTTTATGTAGATGCTCATATACTCGGTGATGCCTAGGGGTGTCAATGGTTCGGTTCGGCTGGTTATTTAATAAATTTATATCATACCAATATTTTATTTATTCTATTATGTATATCAAAAATTAAACTTTTCGAAACCATATGAATCATGTCGGTTTCTCTTTGGTATCGGTACGGTTCGGTTAATTTTCGGTAATTTTTTAAATGTCATGAAAAAGTCACTAGTAAAAGTAAAATGCAATAACATACATACTTTTATTAGACTTAGCAAAACTCTCTAGACAGTTTTACTATTTAAATGGTGATTAATTAAGAAAACATAAAAGATGACCATAGTATAAATCCATCAACTACTTTACACCAGCGTAAAAGAAACTAAGCAAAGAAAAAGAAAAGAAAAAATTGCACGAGTAGAAAGATATTAACCAAGTTGGACTGAAGAATAAAGTCTATAGAAGATTAAATATTCAAAAAGATAAATCTAAATCATACAAAAGGAATTTAATATATTGTAGTTTACTACTCATAATAGCTAGAATACTTTGTGTCTTGTTAGTGAATATGATGAAAATAATTTAGTTTCTGTAGGAGTAATATAATATGTTTGGGAATTAGGATTTTGATTTTAGTTACTTGTTGGCTTGTAATCATTTTTATAATTTCAAAGGTTAAGGAGAAATTTAATGCTTTATTTTTTTTAAACTTAGTATATAAATATATTTTTCACATGTAAATTTATTTGGTACGGTTCGGTATTTTTTCGGTTTATTTCATAAAATAAAAAATGCACCATAATTATCGGTACAGTTGTAGATTTATATAAAAACATACGGTTTTATTAAAAGAAACCTAAAAATCGGTTCGGTGCGGTACGATTTGGTCGGTTTAGTCGATTTTTAAATATCCATTGACACCCCTAGTGACGCCCCTGGTTTTGGGAGAGATTTTGTATTGAATTATGATTTCTTACTTTGTTTTTAAAAGGTTTTCCTTAATTTTAGCTGCTTCCGTATCTTTCAAAACTTTAGAGTGTTGGAAATGTTTGCGTAGTCGGCTTGTCTAGTATCATGATAGACGCCATCACGATATGTTGGTTTTGTGTCATGACAACGGCCCTATGATTTTTGGTGGCCTTTCATTCTTTTGGATCTGGCCGGAGTATATTCCGGCAAACCTCCATGGAATCCGGCAAATATTTACCTTTTCCCGTCTCATATTTTTTATGTGGTGATTGTTTTGGCTAACTTATTTAATCAGTTTTTTGGTGATGCTTGCCACTGATTGTTTGTTGCTAGAATATGGTTGGAATTTGAGGACTGTTGATCCTTTGTCCCTCTGCTACCTTGCCGTTGTTGCCTTGGTGCATTACTTGTGTTCTAAAGCTTGATTTACGTTGGTTTTGACAATATCTTCATAGCATTGTTGAGTTTGATTTCCTTCACCACGAAATTCTCGGCTCATTTTTGTAGGTCTCGCTGATCTGTTTTGTATTATCCATTGATGATGTTTTACTGGTTTTCTTGTGTTGGACATCACTAATCTCACGGCAAATATTCTAATCTGGCCGATGACAATAATTCTTAAATTATTGAGGTCATGACCCTCCGATTAACCCTCTGAACTGGGCCCAAAATTAAAAGAGGCGATGACGATAATTTATTGGAAAAGGGAAAGACGAGAATGCGATGAATTTCCCCTTCGTACGGCGACATGGTTGACCACCGTAGTACGCAACTAAGATGGTTCCCGTTCTCATGTCTATTCAGAATTAAAATAAATCCAAGCCTCCCAGAAAATATTTGCAAACGTTTTTAAATGCACTTTCCATAAATATTTTTATTTTTCAAACAACTCTTAAAACACTTTCAAAAAAATATTTTTATTTCGTTTCATGTTATTTACTAACATTTCTTTGCTTCTTTTGCGAGGTACCCTACCCGAAAGTTTTCTTTCAAAGACGACGTCTGGATAAAAATCAAACCCCTCATCCAATCCCCGCTTCGTAGCTCTCCTTCTTGGATGTACAAAAACTCTCAAGTATAGTGAAATATTACTTTGGGTGTAGAATATGATTATTATTTATTTGTAGCATATTTATTTGTTTATTAAATCACACATAAGATAATATATCTATATAATAAATTAACCATATTGCTTAACATGTCCTAAAAAATAATTTGAATAGCTTGCCTTAATATTTAAGCCTTTGAATGCGCTCTAATGATTACATAATATGATCAAACAATTTTGTTATTAGCTAGATCATTTCAAATATAAATATATGCTTATAAAATAACCTAGTTGGTCTTGATATAATTCCATAAAAATAATAGGTCTTATTTGATTATTATCATATTCAAGATAATTAGTTTATGTATCAATTCTTTGTTAGCTAGCGATAATATTATGCAACAAATCAATTCCTTAATGTTAGATTAGTTCTTTGAGTTGTGTAACTCAACACACTTTGTTACACTACATATTCTGTTGTATTTTATTTTTTTCTTATACTTCTTCATTCATTTTAAAACAAAATCCTTTCATATTAAAAGCGCAAGACATAGTGTTCGTACATCCATTAACCTTATCTTGTTTATTGTTTATTATCCTTTATTAAGTATTGTACTTTAGTCAAATACATGTATTATTAACTTCTTACTTGACCTATTCTTTTAAAATACCAAATAATATTATCCATATCTTGAGCCCCAATTTTTAAAATATTAGTTATTTCATACACTTTATTCATTTATCTTTTACTTCATATGTACATAATATTAATATTTTTATTATTTTCATGATATAACTAATTGTCCTTTATTTAATTTATTTTTATAACTTTCTTGTAAATATTAAATCAACTCTCTTCTTACATTGTTCATTATATAAAAACTATTCAAAGATAATTCTTTTTTCACCTCTTGCAATTTATTTTAGAGCAAATTTGTATTTGTTTATATTTAGCCTTTCACTTAAATAGTTAACCCTTGGACATAAATCAAGTCCTTTCAAGTATATTATTTTGATTAAAATTCATTTAATTGATTTATAAATGCTTTACTTGTTACTATATACATTCTTTGTATTTTATCAAGTCATCTAAGATATAATTTTGTATACTTTATTCATACCTTTGTGCATATTTTATTGTATATAGATGCTTATATTCTATCATGTCACATTCAAGTTTACTCACTCTTCAATCAAAATACTTCCACAATTCTTTGTAAATATCAAATTAATTACTCTTTAGTTAATCCCTTGTTTATTTGATCAAGTACATCAGAACCACATTTTGTGGATCTTGAGGGATGCCTAATCCCTTCCCCTCAAGATAATTTGAATATTTACCTAGAATCTCAATAGTTTTGCAGACCATAATCAAAGGGTATATTACATAGCGTAGTATAGATGTCCTAGTATACCTTAAATACTAGGTGGCGACTCTAAACTCTAAATAACATAGTAGAATACTATAAGTTGTATGTTGTTTTGACATGTGCAAAATTGTCACGCTCCGACCTTGGGGAACGCAACCGACGCTCAACCGAGTTACCCGGTCGAGTAAGCCTGCACAATGCAGTCTACCCAACTCGCCCATGAATAAAGAGAAGAATACATTTCATCAATTAGACGGTAAGAGGTTATGTGTACAACACCGGCTCATTTCCATAAGTTACATCATTAACAAATCTCCAAAATAGTATACTATACAATCATAGTTAAAGTGAAACAGATGATACGATTACAACATTTTTAGTTTAACCTTTCCAAAACAGGATA
Organism: Nicotiana tabacum; assembly: GCF_000715075.1. Classification (NCBI taxonomy): domain Eukaryota; kingdom Viridiplantae; phylum Streptophyta; class Magnoliopsida; order Solanales; family Solanaceae; genus Nicotiana; species Nicotiana tabacum. The sequence continues at coordinate 65,630,200 of NC_134092.1, forward strand.
CAACCCACACTATGTCTACGGAGCCTCTAACAAAACAAAGAGTGCTATGAAATGCCCGCAACAAGGCCCCGGCTATATCTCAAAATGCTATATACAAAGGACAAGAGATACTGGACCCCCAAATGAAGTAGGGCTCACCAAGTCAGCTGAGGAGAGAGTGTGTTGCTATCACTAATCAATACCACCTGCTATGGAACCACCTGCATCCATTAAAGATGCAACTCCCCCGGCAAAAGGGATGTAAGTACATATGTAATAGTACTAGTATGTAAAACTAAACACCCTCTCAATAGAACGAGTAATAGTAAACGGAGAAGAAAATAAGAAATCAATAAGAGACTCAAACAGTGTCATGGTGTGAAGTTAGGGGAAAGGTAAATTTCATGTAAGTTTCAGTCCTTTAAGTTGGGAGATCTTTAGCATCGATACACCACCGTGTTTTTAGCACGGAGTCCGATCTCAGCCCGATCGGCTAAGCCATCTCACCCCGAGACATCCACTCACAATACCACCATGTGCACGGCATGGCGTCTGATCTCAGCCCGATCGGCTAAGCCGTCTCACCACAATGTCATGTGGGTTGACATCACATCACATCTCGCTAGAAATAATCTCATCACATTTAGGGGGAAACATCTCAACACATTAATCTCATCACATATAAGGGGAAACAGTCGCATCATATTAACACGGGGATTTACCCCTCAATCACTCCTACCCAGGCACGTGTAGTTTTGGGGTTAGGTTATTTTGACCTACCCTTCCTTGATGGCTAAATGATACTCCCAAAGCATTTATTATTAAAAGAATTCACTATCCTTTTCATAATCGTTTACGCATCTTTCCATTTCTCTAGCACTAGCAGCCATAATTTTAATGTCGTTCTTGGCACGTTGGCCGTAATTCATATTTCATGCTTACTATTTCACTTTCAAATATCACCACAGATAATCAACAACAAGCATTTCTATTCAAGACTTTAAGTACACATTTGAGCAAATAAGGGTCTTAGGCACATGTGACTCCCTGCACAGTTCGACATGATACCTTTCATTAAAATCACGTTTTTGAAGTCATAACATATTAACACACAACCCATACTTAAATCACATTCCCGAAGGATAACACAATATGATAAAAGCATTCGGAATAGTCAAATTTATAATGATCAACTCGGGCTTACGAGAACATCGTGAGACTCAACTCTAAGAGAGAAGTTTAGCCAACATACCTCGCACTGAGCTTCCTTAAATTACTACAGTGTTCCGAAAATCTAAGACACTTCCATCTATTTAGCAATATAGCAAAATTGAACACAAATTAAGAAGGAGTTCATGGTTCCAGCTCGTTTGAGTATTTTATCAAACACTAGGTGGGCATTATGTTTTCTAGCTTCTCCTATGGCGGATTTCCCACACCCACAAACCAAGGTCTGCCAATTTGGGCTCAACTACCTTCCCACACTCATGATTGTACATTCATGCATAGATGCATTCTCATACCCAAGAATTTTCTTGCCTTGTTACCTATTTTTAGTTAAATCTCGAAATTGAGGGTTAGGGTGTAGAATCTTACCTCTAGGATGAAGACCTTGTGACTCTTTCTTGTAAACTCTTCAAGGCTTGAAACGATTGGTAAACACTTAGCTTAGGGATCCCCACCTCACTCTAGACCACTTTCTTCTCTCTAAAATACTAGTTAGGACTAGCCAAAATAGACCCCAAGTTGTTTTTATAAAAATGGGATCAGGTGAAATTTTCCAAACTTAAACTCTACGAAGTCGGGTCTGCGGTCACAGATCGGACCGCAAAAGAGGTCCCAAAACTGGGCTGTTCGGGTTGGGTTTACGGCAGGTCTGCAGTCTGTTGACCAGTTTTGCAGTAGCATAATGGACCACAAAACCTCTTTCCAAAGTTTCATATGTTGGCTTCTGCGATGAAAGTGCAGCCCGTGTAACGATTAAGCACCCGCATAATTCACCGAAAATATCATCCCAAATTTGCCCAGTTCTTTGCTTCACTCTGCAGCGGATCTACGGTCTGCATATCAGTTCTGCGACCGCAGAATTGGCTACAGAAACGTCCTACTCTGCCAAAATATTTCTTCAACTTACCCAACGCGCAACACATACGTCTACCTTGGCACCACGAAACCCTGGGTTTTAGGTGAAACTTTACGGGGCCTTACATTCTCCCCCGCTTAAGATCATTCGTCCTCGAATAAGGGTCAAAATCCTCCATTGGCATCCAATGTGACTCAGCTGCTACTTCATATACTAGCAGTTCCAAACTTTGGCCAACTCCCTAAATTTTCAAAACATTCAACAGTGTCTCCCCTGTAATTGGGCCTATCCACCTACCAGAGAATTACATAACTAATCCTAAAAACATATACATAATCGAAGACGCAACAAAATATAAAATTAACACCAACTGTGGCCTCATAGACAATATATTACCAGAAAGGAACACACTTAGCATAACTGTATAAGTGATACTTAATAATTCATAGGGGAAAACTTCATAGACATGATTACATAGCTATTCAAACAAATGAGGATACTTCTTCTTCATTTCATCCTCGACCTCCCAGGTGGCCTCTTTGACCTGTTGGTTTCGCCATAGCACTTTCACGAAGGCAATTTCTTTATTTCATAGCTTATTGACTTGCCTATCAAGAATAGCAATTGGAATTTCTTTATAAGTCAATTCCTCATTAACCTCAATAGTCTTAACTGGAACAATAAGCAACAGATCTCCAACCACTTTCTTCAACATGGTTACGTGAAACATCGGGTGCACTAAAGACATCTCTGGAGGCAGTTTTAGCATGTAAGGCACATGACCAATCCTCTGAATGATTATGTATGGTACGACATAGCTCAGACTCAATTTCCCTTTCTTACCAAACCGCATTATACCCTTCAAAGGGGAAACCTTCAAGAACACCCAATTATCTTCTTTGAATTCTAAATCCCTGCGATGAATATCCGAATAGGACTTCTAACGACTCTGAGCTGTTTTCAACCGATCCTTAATGACCTTAACCTTCTCCATAGCCTGATGCACGAGGTCGGGTCCTATCAATTCTGCTTCCTTAATCTCGAACCATCCAATGGGAGATTTACATATCCTACCTTATAAAGCCTCAAACGGTGCCATCTGAATGCTAACATGATAACGATTATTGTAGGCAAATTCTATGAGCGGCAAACGATCATCCCAGCTACCTTTGAAGTCAAGAACACAGGCGTGCAACATATCTTCAAGTGTCTGAATAGTCCACTCTACTTACCCTTCGGTCTGTGGATGGAAAGCTGTGCTAAGATTTATCTGAGTACCCAACCCTTGTTGAAATGTCTTCCAAAAGTTAGCTGGGAACTAAGCCCCCCAATAAAAAATGATGGAAGTTGGAGTGCCATGCAACCTAACTATTTCCTTGATATACAACTGAGCATGATGCTCCGTTATGTCGGTAGCCTTAACAAGTAAGATGTGTGTTGATTTCGTGAGTCGATCCACGATCACCCAAATCTAGTCAAAACTTGCGAGGAGTGCGAGGTAGTCCTACCATAAAGTCCATATTGATCATCTCCCATTTCCACATTGGAATTTCTATGTTCTGTGCCAACCCACCGGGCCTTTGGTGTTCGGCCTTCACTTGCTGATAATTTGGGCATGTGGCCACAAAGTCTGCTACATTCCTCTTCATTCCATTCCACCAGTAGACTTCCTTAAGATCATGATACATCTTTGTAGAGCCCGGTTTCACGGAATACCTAGATGTGTGAGCCTCGGTCATGATTCTTTCTCGGAGACTATCCACATTTGGAACACATAGGTGCCCTTTGTACCTTAGCGTACCATCATCCATGCCAAGAGAAAAAGACATAGTCTTATGTTTATGAATCCCCACCCTTCAATTGTACCAATAATGGATCGTTGTATTACTTCTCCGTGACCTCCACCACAAGGGATGATTTATCCCTATTTTGCACAATTACCCCTCCTTCACTAGAGTCCGCAAGACGAACTCCCAAATTAGCCAACCGTTGAACCTCCTTGGCCAACGGCCTTTGATATGCCTCCAACTGAGCCAAACTGCTCATAGATTTCCAGCAAAAAGCATCCTCCACAATATTTGCCTTCCCTAGATGGTATTTAATATCGATGTAGTAATCCTTGAGTAGCTCAAGCCATCTTCTCTACCTCAGATTCATTTCCTTTTACTTAAAAATATATTGAAGGCTCTTATGGTCCGTGAATATATTCACATGAACCGCATACAAATAATGATGCCAAATCTTCAATGCAAATACCACCGCCGCAAGCTCTAAGTCATGCGTTGGATAGTTCTTCTCATGATTCTTAAGTTGCGTAGAAGCATAAGCTATTACCTTGCCAGGTTGCATTAATACACACCCAAGTCCTATCCTTGAATCATCACAGTACACCACAAATCCACATGTACCCTCTGGTTAGGTCAACACCAATGCCGTAGTTAATCTTGATTTCAACTTTCGGAAGCTCCTTTCACAAATGTCTGATCATTGGAACGTAACTTTCTTCTACGTCAATTTAGTCAATGGAGAGGCAAGAGTGGAGAACCCCTCCACAAATTTGCTGTAATACCCGGCTAAGCCCAAGAAACTGCGAATCTCTGTTAGAGTTGTAGGTCTAGGTCAATTCTTCAAAGCTGCAATATTCTGAGGGTCAACCTTAATTCCTTCCCTGGAGATGACATGACCCAAGAATGTGACATATTCAAGCCAAAATTCACATTTCGAAAACTTCGCATACAACTGGTGCTGACGTAGAGACTGTAGAACTGCCATGAGGTGATCGGCATGGTCCTTTCAACTTTGTGAATATACAAGGATATCGTCAATAAATACTAACACGAAAGAGTCCAGGAACGACTTTAAAACTTGGTTCATAAGATCCATGAAAGTTGCCGGGGTATTTGTTAGCCCAAAAGACATTACCAAAAATTCAAAGTGCCCATACCCGGTTCTGAAAGCTGTTTTCGAAATATCCTGCTCCCTAATCTTCAATTGATGATACCCGGATCTCAATTTTATCTTGAAGAAATACTTAGCACCGTGCAATTGATCAAACAAGTCATCTATCCTTGGCAGTGGGTAGTTATTCTTGATTGTGACATGGTTGAGTTGCCGATAGTCAATACACATTCTCGGTGACCCATATTTCTTTCTTACAAAGAGAACCAGTGCGCCACAAGGTGATACACTCGGCCGGATGAAGCCCTTTTCTAACAAGTCCTTCAACTTCTCCTTTAGTTCCTTGAATTCTGCAGGTGTCATTCTGTAGGGCGGAAGGGATATAAGCTGCGTGCCTAGCATTACATCAATCACAAAATTAATCTTCCTGTCTGGTGGGATCACATGGAGCTCATCCTGAAAGACCTCCGAAAATTCATTCACAACTGGCACAGACTCAAGTGTCGGTGCCTCAGTATTGGTGTCCGTAACTCGGACCAAATGGTAAATACACCCCTTGTTAATCATCTTCGTGGCCTTAAAGTTAGAAATAAACCTACCCTTCAGCACCACATCATCCACTTTCTATTCAATCACTGACTCATTTGGAAATTCAAACCTAACGGTCCTAGTTCGGCAATCAAGTTTTGAAAAACATGAATAAAGCCAGTACATCCCCATTATTACATCAAATTCCACCATCCCTAATTCAATGAGATCAGCCATGATATTCCAACCATGCATCGTGACAACACAATCCCAATCAACCCGCATGGCCATAATAGACTCACCAGAGTAGATACAGAGAACGGCTCATGAAGCTATTCTTGTTCTATCCCAAATTCTATAGCAACATAGGGAGTGACATAAGACAAAGTGGAACCGGAATCAATAAGAGCATACACATCATAAGATTGGACAATCAATATACCTGTGACAACATCTGGAGAAGACTCTAACCTCTGGAGACCCTTCACAGTATAGAAATGCTAGGTCCTCCCGAACTCTGTGTACCACCCCTAGCTGCGCCACGCCCTGCAGGCGCTGGGGTGCCTTGAAGAAATGGCTGGCTGTGCTACTCCCCTGCCCATGCTCTGGTGGGAAGAGTAGCAATCCCTCTGAATGTGACCCCTGATACTGCACTCGTAGCATATGGGCTGGTCTATGAAGTAGGCCCTAAAGTGCATCTTCCCACACCTATGGCATGGGGGCCTCCGCCGCTGCTGAAATCTCTCACCATGTCGACCCTACTGGTTGGATCCCACGTTGCCCTCGCTGGGCCTAAAACGCCTCCACTACTGCTGACTGGGCCCCAATGGCTATGAACTAACCGAAGACAGAGCAAAGGACTGAGATGACCCTGACGACCCTCCCCTAAATGCTAACCTGCCACAACCACCAGAAGTACCACTAAAGTTGCCCACTTATCGGGCCTTGTTGCTACCCTCTCGATACATTCTGTCCTTCAACTTACGGTTCTCTGTAGCTTGAGCAAATGCCACCATCATCCCATAGTTCATGTCAGAATTCAAAGCAGCCATAGCGGCCTCATTAATAACCAAGGGGCTAAGGCCCTGCACAAATCGGCGCACTCTAGCCACCATAGTGGGGAACATGTAGATGGCGTACTTAGACAGGCGTGTGAACCTCATATGATACCCCCACACACTCATGATACCGTGTTTCAGACTCTCAAACTCATCGGCATGGGTTACCTTAGTCTCAGCATGCAAGAAATAGTCGATGAAGGTGTCCTCAAACACACTCCACCTCGCCAGAGGTCTCCCCTCCTCACAGGAGTCCTCCCACATCTCAAACCAAGAATAGTCCATCCCTTTCAGGTAGTAAGAGGCCAACTCCACACCATCCATCTCGGTAGCACGCATAACTCAGAGGGTTTTGTGCATCTCATAAATAAAGTCCTGGGGGTCCTCCTCGGGATCAGCACATGTGAACACTGAAGGATCCAACTGAAGAAACTTCTTCACCCTGGAACTAGCAGAATCCTCTGGTTGACTGGAAGAGGTAGGAGCAACATTCGATCTCTAGGCCTGGGAAGCCACTATCTGAGCTAACATCTGTATGGCTCCCCTAAGATCCCCATCGGACACACCGAGACCAGAAGCTGGGGCTGGAGGTGGAACTGGAATATCAGTCAGGGTTGAATAGTTGTACCCACAGTAGGTGTAGGAACTAGTGCAGTCTAGCCAGGGGTAGTAGAATCAGTCAGTGTAGTAGTCGGGGGAATATTCTTACCCCTCGGGTGCTCACCCGCATCATCAAGTAAAGAATCAACTCCCTCTCTTGGGGTGGAAATGGCTCATTGGCCAGTTCTTGCCTTCTTCCTTGGTGCCATGTACTAAAAATTAGAGCAATGCACGAGTGAAAAGAGGAGCAATCTTACAATCAGCTTTATCGCACGATCTATAACATTAAAGAAGGGTATTATTCCTAAATGCCCAAGTAGCCTCCCAATAATAGATGTGGTCGGCAACACACCGATAAGAAGGACTCCACTAGACACGGCTCCGAGACATCTTAGGACTCTTTAAAACCTTAGGCTCTGATACCAAGCTTGTCACGCCCCGACCTTGGGGAACGCAACCGGTGCTCAACTGAGTTACCCCGGTCGAGCAAGCCTGCACAATGCCGTCTACCAATCTCACCCATGAATGAAGAAAATAATATATTTCATTAATTAGATGGTAAGAGTCAGGTGTACAACACCGGTTCATTTCCATAAGTTACATCATTAACAAGTCGCCATAATAGTACTCCATAAAATCATAGTTAAAGTGGAACAAATGATACGATTATAAAATTTTTAATTTAACCTTCCTAAAACAGGATACAACCCACACTATGTCTACAGATCCTCTAACAGAACAAAGAGTGCTACGACAATGCCGACAACATGCCCCTAGCTATACCTCAAAATGCTATGTACAAAGGACAAGAGATACTGGATCCCCAAATGAAGTGGGGCTCACCAAGTTAGCTGAGGAGAGGGTGTGCTGCTATTACTGATCAATACCACCTGCTATGGAACCACCTGCATCCATTAAAGTTTCAATGCCCCGGCAAAAGGGACGTTAGTACATATGTAATAGTACTAGTATGTATAACTAAACACCCTCTCAATAGAATGAGTAACAGTAAACGTAGAATAAAACATGAAATCAATAAGAGACTCAAATAGTGTCAAGGTGTCAAGTTCGGGGAAAGGTAAACTTCATGTATGTTTCAGTCCTTTAAGTTGGGAGATCTTTAGAACCGATACACCACCGTGTTGTTAGCACGGAGTCCGATCTCAGCCCGATCGGCTACGCCATCTCACCTCGAGACATCCACTCTTAATACCACCATGTGCGCGGCATGGCGTCTGATCTCAGCCCGATTGGCAAAGCCGTCTTACCACAATGTCGTGTGGGTTAACATCACATCACATCTCACTAGCAATAATCTCATCCCATTTAAGGGGAAACATCTCAATAAACCAATCTCATCACATATAAATGGAAACAGTCGCATCATATTAACACGGTGATTTACTCCTCAATCACTCCTACCCTGATATATGTAGTTTCGGGGTTAGGTTATTTTGAACTACCCTTCCTCGATTGCTAAATGATACTTCAAATGCTTTTATTATTAAAAGGATTCACTACCCCTTTCATAATATTTTACACATCTTTCCATTTCACTAGCACTAGCAACCACAATTTTAATGTCAATCTTGGCACGTTAGCCGTAATTCATAATTCATGCTTACTATTTCACTTTCAAACATCACCACGAATCATCAACAACAAACATTTCTATTCAAGACTTTAAGTGCACATTTGAGCAAATAAGGGTCTTAGGCACATGTGACTTCCTACACAGTTCGACATGATAGCTTTCATTAAAATCACGTTTTTGAAGTTATAACTGTTACACCCTATATTTTCGTACGTAAAAATACGTCGTAAGCAAACTAATGTAGGACCAAAAATGAGTTAATATTTAAAAGTATATAAAGTAAGTTAATCATGTTACCTCTGAGGTTACAAATATTGAAGATCATGAACAACAAGTACAAAGAGGGTTGGACAGTTCAGAAGCTAAAGCAATTGAATAAAACAATGTTTCGTCGAAAGTCGACAAGTTGGGAATATTATAACATGTACCTTTGGGGTGAGACTAGGGTGATTAACATGATAAAGAGATTATGTTATGATTTATATTAGTTGTATGACATCCGTGTGTTATGTTTTGAAGTCAAGCGAGTTGTGGAACAAAAGTCGATGAAAGTCATCACAAGTTACATTCATAAGTTTTACTGAAACTTTGGGTCAAATGTAACTGCAATTTTCTCCCAATATACTTAGAGTTATGGGGTGTTACACCCATAAAATTAAAGATATATGAGTCTATTTTCCAACTCATTAAACCGTTTGTCAATACGACATTGGAGTAGAGAGATATGGGAATTTTTGCGATACTGCGCAAGCTGCTAAGTGACAAGTAGGTGTGTCACCTACTTGCTTAAATGAAAGCCCAAAAATGGGCCATTTCTGGTCGTCCAAAGAGGCCTTTTAAAGGCCCATTTTCTTCATATATTAGACTTAAAATAGAGCATAATAACCAGACATAAGCTCTGCAAAGAACCCTCCCAAAAATTTCCCACAAACCCTAATTGATTTTCTCTCCCTTTCAAGTTCTAATTAGAGGTAAAACCTAAAGTTTGAAGAACCAAGATAGGAGCTGAGTTATCCAACAAATAAGGTGAGTTTACTGCTCTCTTTCATCCATTTTTTCTTCTATAAATTCATGGCAAGTCGTTCTATACTTGTAAGAACTCACGGGACGGTGATCGGAAGCCGTGAGTTCGAGTTATTCACTTGTAGCGGACTGTTTTGTGGACTGTTTTGTGTTGCTGTTGGGCTGCGTGTTTTGCTACTTTTTTGTGGAGTTTTGGAGGAGGAAGGGGGTGTAGAAACAACATATAAATGTAGGGTGGTTGGCTGGTCATTCGTCATAACATTTCCGGGTCGTTTGACACTACTACGGTGGTCCTTTTGAGTATGAAGAGATTGGGGTGTGTTGGGCTGTTTTGTAGTGTTTGATGGCGTATATAGGGCTGGAAAATGATGAATTTATGTTGTTATTGTTCTGTTCTTGTATTGTTGGTGTTATCTTGAATTTGGAGGAATAAGGATTATAGGGGAGATGCTGCCCGTTTTAATACAAAATAAGTTTGTCGTTCGTTGTGCGATAGTTGTACCTTTCGTAACTTAACAATAGTATTATTATCATTCTTGTAGATTAAGGTGCGAAGAGGTGAGTTCAACTTGGTGATTAGAAAGATTGTGATAAGGTATGTTAAGGCTAAGCCCTTCCTTCATTTTGGCATGATCTCGTAGCTACATGTGTTAGTAATGAGACAAAAAGAGAAGTTCATATTCATGAATTTATTCACACTATTCTAGTCTCATAAGTTACAATATTATTCCTTATCGAGATTCTATATTCAATATAGTATTGTCTTCTTCCAGTCAAGAGAGCAGCAAGCATATATATACAGTATTACAGTATTTTCATTACCATCGAGCTATAATCGATGGGTAGGCCCCTATTGGGCAACCTCTGATCAGATGGTAAGTTATATACCGAGCCTACTGTGGCCGAGCGCCTATGAGCAAGCCTAGCATGGTTGAGATACATAGCCTAGTATGGCCGAGCGCCTATGAGCGAGCCTACTACGGCAGAGCAGTTATATATACCAAGCCTTATAAGGCCGGATAATTATTTTACTTACTATATTGAAGGAGTTGAGTCAGTATCAACAGGTAAGTATATCTCCAGATCATCTTTGACTCCCAATTACTTTCAGTTATTATATTATCAGTTCAGTTTCAACTTTCAGTTATGTTATCGCCTTATATACTCGGTACATTATTTTGTACTGACGTCCCTTTTCTGGGGACGCTGCATTTCATGCATGCAAGTTCAGATAGACAGACGGGTATACCTCCTCAGTAGGTGTTTCCAGAGTTCAGCCTGATCGGTAAGCTCTACGTCTTTCAGAGTTTCCAGGTGTAGAGTTTTTGTGTACATCTTATGTATATCTGTATATATGTTATGGGTAGGTTGGGGCCCTGTTCCGATCATAGTACATCTATCAGTAGAGGCTTGTAGACATATCCTATTGGTTAGTGCAGTATGTTGGGTTTGTAGGCCTGGTATGTATATTTGATGGTTTGTCAGCTGTAGTAGCTATGACGGCCTTGTCGGCCTAGCTTTATATTCATGTTTAGTTAGCGCTAGTTTCCATTCAGTTTTATATTTTGCTTTGCAAATTGGCTTGCAAGGTGGCCCCATGGCCAAAGTATGACATTATATGTTCAGAGTCCCTTAGTCGCAATTTGGTACGCTAGGTTAGGTGAGGCACCGGGTACCGGTCTCGCTTCCAGGTCGGGGCGTGACAAACTTGGTATCAGAGCAGTTCTGTCCTAGGGAGTCTACAAGCCGTGTCTAGTAGGGTCTTGTTTATATATGTGTTGTGCACCACATTATATAAGTAGGGAACTACAGGGCATTTAGGAGTTAGTTACCCTTCTTTGAAATCTAAATCGTGCTATAGAACTGAGTTATAGGAAATTTGAATTAAACTTATGTGTTGGTGTTTGCATGCACAGATGACGGTGACTAGGAAGACTACGGCTAGCCAGAGGAGAGATACAACAGTAGGTGAGGGGACCAGCAGGGTACCCCCAGTAGATGGGGCCCAGTCTGAGGCTCAAGGCGAGACCCCTACTCAGCCATTACCGGCTCCTCCACCAACTGCGGAGATTCCTAGGGAAACCGCACATCCAGTTCCCCCTCCACTTTCATTAGATCAGGACTTGAGAAGTGCGGTGCATTTGTTGACACAGTTGGTAGCTACCCAGCAACAGGCTAGGGCATCAGCTAGTGCAGGAACTTCTGAGGGATGTGGGAGTTCAAGGGTCCGAGAGTTTATTGCTTTGAGTCCCCCAGAGTTCACGGGGACAGATCAGAGGGAGGACCCGCAGGATTTCATAGATCAACTTCACAGGATCTTTCGTGTTATGCATGCCACGGAGAAAGAGGCACTTGAGCTAGCAGCTTTTCGACTGCGAGATATAGCCATCCTTTGGTACGAGGGATGGGAGAGGTCCAGGGGACGTGATGCACCTCCAGCTATTTGGGAGAATTTTTCAGATGCCTTCCTTGACCAGTACTTACCGCGGGAGATCCGACAGGCTCGAGTCGATCAGTTTCTAGCCCTCAAGCAGGGTAATATGAGTGTTCGAGAGTATAGTCTCCGTTTTGACTCATTGGCCAGATATGCACCATCCATTGTTGCTACTATGCGGGACAGGATTCACAGGTTTATAGCAGGGTTAGCCCCAGAGTTAACCGAGGCATGTGCCACCGCTACATTGCAGGATAGTATGGATATCTCCCGGATTCAGGCATTCACCCAGAATATAGAAAGGGGTAGGCGTCGGCAGCAGGGTACAGAGAGGGCTGAGCAAGGGCAACGTAAGAGGATGAGATTTCCCAAGTCTCAAGAGCAATCTCAGGGTAGTTATAGGACCCAGTACTTCAGATGGCCACCTAGGCCTCCGCCACCTCAGTTATAGGGTTACAGGTGTGACCGCTATACTCAGTCAGGACCAGGTGAGAGCTCACGGGCATCGGGTTTGCAGCGACAGCGAGGTTCTGTGCAGACATGGTCATTTCCTCCACGGTGTGACATCTGTGGTAGAGGACACTTGGGCCAATGCCGAGCAGGTTCTGATGCTTGTTATACATGTGGGCGTCCGGGGCATATGATGCGAGATTGCCCAAATAGAGATTCTGGGGGAATGGCATAACCAGCGAGTTCAGCAACAGGATCATCTATGTCCGTGCATCCTTTAGGGCACGAATCTCAGTCTTCGGCTGGTAGAGGTCGAGGCAGAGGTAGAGGTTCCAGTTCAGGTGGTAATCAGAACCGTATCTATGCTTTAGTGGGTCGACAGGACCAGGAGTCTTCACCAGACATTGTGACAGGTATATTAACCATTTGCTCTCACGATACTTATGCTTTGATAGACCCAGGATCTACTTTATCGTATATTACCCCATTTGTCACGAGGAAGTTTGGTATAGTGCCTGAAATACTAAGTGATCCTTTTGCGGTATCTACACCGGTCGGAGAATCGATTATTGCTAGACGGATTTACCGAGGTTGTACGGTGACAATTTGTAGTCATCAGACCTCAGCGGACCTAGTTGAGCTAGAGATGATGGATTTTGATGCTATCATGGGCATGGACTGGTTGGCAGCTTGCTATGCCACAGTTGATTGCCGAGCAAATACAGTCAAATTTCATTTTTCGGGTGAGCTAGTCCTTGAATGGGTAGGTAATACAGCAACACCCATAGGTAGGTTTATTTCCTATCTGAAGGCGAGGAAAATGATCGCAAAAGGGTGCATTTATCATATTGTGCGAGTTAGAAATGCAGATGCTGAGATACCTATACTTCAATCTATTCCCGTAGTCAAAGAGTATGCAGATGTGTTTCCAGATGAGCTTCCAGGTATTCCTCCAGAGCGAGAGATTGATTTTAGCATCGATTTGCTTCCAGGAACTCAACCAATATCTGTCCCTCCGTATAGAATGGCACCTGCCGAATTGAAGGAGTTGAAGGAGCAGTTAAAAGATTTGCTGGAGAAAGGTTACATTAGGCCCAGTACCTCACCTTGGGGTGCACCGGTACTATTTGTGCGGAAGAAAGACGGCTCGCTGAGGATGTGTATCGATTATAGGCGGCTGAACAAGGTAACTATTAAGAATAAGTATCCACTTCCAAGGATCAATGACTTGTTTGATCAGTTGCAGGGGGCTAGATGCTTTTCAAAGATAGATTTGAGGTCGGGGTACGACCAGGTCAGAGTTCGGGAAAAAGATATTCCGAAGACAGCCTTCAGGACCCGATATGGCCACTTCGAGTTCCTTGTCATGTCCTTCGGGTTGACTAATGCACCCGCCATATTTATGGACTTGATGAATAGCCTATTCTGGCTATTTTTAGATCTGTTCGTGATACTATTTATTGATGATATTCTGGTTTATTCCCGTTTAGAGGATGAGCATGCGGACCACCTGCGAGCGGTACTCCAAACCCTCCGTGATCGTAAGTTGTATGCTAAGTTTTCTAAATGTGAGTTCTGGTTGAAGTCTGTAGCATTCTTGGGGCATATTGTATCAGATGAAGGTATAAAGGTGGACACTCAGAAGATTGAGGCCGTGAAATCTTGGCCTAGACCTACCACTCCGACAGAGGTTCGTAGCTTTCTAGGCTTAGCAGGATACTATAGGAGGTTCGTAGAGGGTTTTTCTTCCCTTTCGGCACCATTGACGAGGTTGACACAGAAAGAAACTAAGTTTCAATGGACAGAGGCTTGCGAACGGAGTTTCCAAGAGCTTAAGAACAGGTTGACCTCAGCTCCAGTTCTAACACTTCCAGAGGGTCTAGAGGGTTATGCCGTGTATTGTGATGCATCAGGTGTCGGGTTAGGATGTGTCCTGATGCAACATGGGAAGGTAATTGCGTATGCTTCAAGGCAGTTGAGGAAGCACGAGAGGAATTATCCGACCCACGACCTCGAGTTAGCTGCGGTTGTCCATGCACTTAAGATATGGCGGCATTATTTATATGGTGTTCATGTTGATGTATTTACTGATCATAAAAGCCTACAATATATTTTCAAGCAAAAAGAGTTGAATTTGTGACAGAGGCGATGGCTTGAGTTATTGAAAGATTACGATGTTAACATTCTCTACCATCCAGGGAAAGCTAATGTTGTAGCAGATGCCTTAAGTCGCCGATCTATGGGTAGCTTAGCACATGTAGAGCCCGAGAAAAGACAATTAGCTAGAGAGATTCATCAATTGGCTTCGTTGGGGGTTCGGTTAGTAGATTCTGAGGATGGTGGAGTTGTACTTCAAAACACTGCAAAATCATCCCTCATAGCTGAAGTCAAGGAAAGGCAGTACGAGGACCCAGAGTTGGTCGAGTTGAGAGAGCGAGTTCCGCAGCAGAGGAAGCCATTGTTAGAGCTCAAGGGAGATGGGGTTCTCAGATACAAGGGTCGTTTGTGTGTTCCAGATGTAGCAGGGCTACGAGACAAGATTATGTCAGAGGCACATTATTCATGGTATTCCATCCATCTTGGATCGACGAAGATGTATCATGACATTAAGGATATGTACTGGTGGAATGATATGAAGAAGAACATTGCTGAGTTTGTCGCCCAATGTACTAGTTGCCAGCAAGTGAAGGTAGAGCACCAGAAGCCCGGAGGGCTAATGCAGACTATAGAGATCCCGACATGGAAATAGGAGGCGATAAACATGGACTTTATCACGGGTTTACCTCATTCTAATCGTAAGTTCGATTCCATATGGGTGATAGTCGATAGGCTCGAAATCAGCTCACTTCCTACCGGTCAGATCTACATATACAGTAGAAGATTATGCAAAGTTATATATTAAGGAGATAGTGCAGCTACACGGAGTACCGGTTTCTATTATATCTGACCGTGGGGCTCAGTTTACAGCACATTTTTGGAGGTCATTTCAGAGAGGTCTAGGGACTCAGGTGAATCTCAGCACAGCTTTTCATCCACAGACTGATGGACAAGTCGAGCGCACAATTCAGACGCTCGAGGATATGTTACGAGTATGTGTGTTGGATTTTAAAAGAAGTTGGGATGAACATCTACCTCTTATCGAGTTTGCATATAATAACAGTTACCACTCCAGTATCCAGATGGCTCCGTACGAGGCTTTGTATGGGTGTAAGTGCAGATCTCCTATAGGGTGGTTTGATGTTGGAGAATCTGGGTTACATGGGCCAGACCTGGTTCAGCAGGCCATAGAGAAAGTAAAGCTTATCCGGGAGCGACTGTTGACAGCTCAGAGTCGTCTGAAGTCATATTCTGACGTGCGGCGACGAGACTTAGAGTTCAGGATTAATGATTGGGTATTCTTAAAGGTATCACCTATGAAGGGCGTGATGAGGTTTGGCAAGAAAGGCAAGCTTAGCCCACGGTATATTGGGCCTTATAGGATCATTCGGAGAGTGGGCCAAGTAGCTTATGAGTTAGAGTTGCCCTCAGAATTGGAGTCTGTCCATCCGGTTTTTCACGTATCTATGCTACGGAAGTACATTGGCGATCCTACCCGAGTGGTGCCCACGGATGATGTATAGATTACAGAGGACTTGTCATACGAGGAAATTTTAGTTGCCATCCTAGACCGACAAATCCGCAAGCTACGAATTAAGGAGGTAGCTTCCGTGAAGATTTTATGGAGGAGCAAGAATGTAGAAGACATGACGTGGGAATCGGAGGGAGAAATAAAGTCTAAATACCCCCACCTATTTCAAACTGAAGATATGGTTCGAGATGAGACGCTACAACATAGCTCTATGTAGGCTAGCAGGTCATCAGGTAAGCTTTTATTTTTCACTTTCAATATATATGATTTACGGTCGGTGAGGCAAATTGCTGCTATTTATAAAGATTGGCCATGTGTGGCATGTATAGTATGTTTTCTGGTTGCGTGCAGGTTGGTTTTAACCTAGTGTACGAAGGATACTCTGGCAAAATTTTCCAAAGTCTCTAAGAGTAAACATTCGAGGACGAATGTTTTCCCAAGGGGGGAGTATTGTTACACCCTATATTTTCGTACGTAAAAATGCGTCGTAAGCAAACTAATGTAGGACCAAAAATGAGTTAATATTTAAAAGTATATAAAGTAAGTTAATCATGTTACCTCTGAGGTTACAAATATTGAAGATCATGAACAACAAGTACAAAGAGGGTTGGACAGTTTAGAAGCTAAAGCAATTGAATAAAACAATGTTTCGTCGAAAGTCGACAAGTTGGGAATGTTATAACATGTACCTTTGGGGTGAGACTAGGGTGATTAACATGATAAAGAGATTATGTTATGATTTATATTATTCGTATGACATCCGTGTGTTATGTTTTGAAGTCAAGCGAGTTGTGCAACAAAAGTCGATGAAAGTCATCACAAGTTACATTCATAAGTTTTACTGAAACTTTGGGTCAAATGTAACTGCAATTTTCTCCCAATATACTTAGAGTTATGGGGTGTTCCACCCATAAAATTAAAGATCTATGAGTCTATTTTCCAACGCATTAAACCGTTTGTCAATACGACATTGGAGTAGAGAGATATGGGAATTTTTGCGATACTGCGCAAGCTGCTAGGTGACAAGTAGGTGTGTCACCTACTTGCTTAAATGAAAGCCCAAAAATGAGCCATTTCTGGTCGTCCAAAGAGGCCTTTTAAAGGCCCATTTTCTTCATATATTAGACATAAAATAGAGCATAATAACCAGACATAAGCTCTGCAAAGAACCCTCCCAAAAATTTCCCACAAACCCTAATTGATTTTCTCTCCCTTTCAAGTTCTAATTAGAGGTAAAACCTAAAGTTTGAAGAACCAAGATAGGAGCTGAGTTATCCAACAAATAAGGCGAGTTTACTGCTCTCTTTCATCCATTTTTTCTTCTATAAATTCATGGCAAGTCGTTCTATACTTGTAAGAACTCACGGGACGGTGATCAGAAGCCGTGAGTTCGAGTTATTCACTTGTAGCGGTCTGTTTTGTGGACTGTTTTGTGTTGCTGTTGGGCTGCGTGTTTTGCTACTATTTTGTGGAGTTTTGGAGGAGGAAGGGGGTGTAGAAACACCATATAAATGTAGGGTGGTTGGCTGGTCGTTCGTCATAACATTTCCGGGTCGTTTGACACTACTACGGTGGTCGTTTTGAGTATGAAGAGATTGGGGTGTGTTGGGCTGTTTTGTAGTGTTTGATGGCATATATAGGGCTGGAAAATGATGTATTTATGTTGTTATTGTTCTGTTCTTGTATTGTTGGTGTTATCTTGAATTTGGAGGAATAAGGATTATAGGGGAGATGCTGCCCGTTTTAATACAAAATAAGTTTGTCGTTCGTTGTGCGATAGTTGTACCTTTCGTAACTTAACGATAGTATTATTATCATTCTTGTAGATTAAGGTGCGAAGAGGTGAGTTCAAATTGGTGATTAGAAAGATTGTGATAAGGTATGTTAAGGCTAAGCCCTTCCTTCATTTTGGCATGATCTCGTAGCTACATGTGTTAGTAATGAGACAAAAAGAGAAGTTCATATTCATGAATTTATTCACACTATTCTAGTCTCATAAGTCGCAATATTATTCCTTATCGAGATTCTATATTCAATATAGTATTGTCTTCTTCCAGTCAAGAGAGCAGCAAGCCTATATATACAGTATTACAGTATTTTCATTACCATCGAGCTATAATCGATGGGCAGGCCCCTATTGGGCAACCTCTGATCAGATAGAAAGTTATATACCGAGCCTACTGTGGCCGAGCGCCTATGAGCGAGCCCAGCGTGGTCGAGATACATAGCCTAGTATGGTCGAGTTCCTATGAGCGAGCCTACTACGGCAGAGCAGTTATATATACCGAGCCTTATAAGGCCGGATAATTATTTTACTTACTATATTGAAGGAGTTGAGTCAGTATCAACAGGTAAGTATATCTCCAGATCATCTTTGACTCCCAATTACTTTCAGTTATTATATTATCAGTTCAGTTTCAACTTTCAGTTATGTTATCGCCTTATATACTCGGTATATTATTTTGTACTGACGTCCCTTTTCTGGGGACGCTGCATTTCATGCATGCAGGTTCAGATAGACAGACGGGTATACCTCCTCAGTAGGTGTTTCCAGAGTTCAGCCTGATCGGTAAGCTCCACGTCTTTCGGAGTTGCCAGGTCTAGAGTTTTTGTGTACATCTTATGTATATCTGTATATATGTTATGGGTAGGTCGGGGCCCTGTTCCGATCATAGTACATCTATCAGTAGAGGCTTGTAGACATATCCTGTTGGTTAGTGCAGTATGTTGGGTTTGTAGGCCTGGTATGTATATTTGATGGTTTGTCAGCTGTAGTAGCTATGACGGCCTTGTCGGCCTAGCTTTATATTCATGTTTAGTTAGCGCTAGTTTCCATTCAGTTTTATATTTTGCTTTGCAAATTGGCTTGCAAGGTGGCCCCATGGCCAAAGTATGACATTATATGTTCAGAGTCCCTTAGTCGCAATTTGGTACGCTAGGTTAGGTGAGGCACCGGGTGCCGGTCTCGCTTCCAGGTCGGGGCGTGACAATAACATATTAAAACACAACCCATACTTAAATCACATTCCTGAAGGATTGCCCAATAAGATAAAAGCATTCGGAATAGTCAAATTTATAATGATCAACTCGGGATTACGAGAACATCGTGAGACTCAACTCTAAGAGAGAAGTTTAGCCAACATACCTCACCTTGAGCTTCCTTAAATTACTATAATGTTCCAAAAATCTTAGCCACTTTGATCTATTTAGCAATATAGAAACATTGAACACAAATTACGAAGGAGTTCATGGTTCCAGCTCATTTGAGCATTTTATCAAACACTAGGTAGGCATTATGTTTTCTAGCTTCTCCTATGGTGGATTTCCCTCACCCCACAACCCAAGGTCTACCCATTTGGGCTCAACTACCTTCCCACACTCATGATTGTAAATGCATGCATAGATACACTCTTATACCCAAATATTTGCTTTCCTTGTTACCTATTTTTAGGTAAATCTCAAAATTGAGGGTTAGGGTGTAGAATCTTACCTCTAGGATGAAAACCTTGTGACTCTTGCTTGTGAATTCTTCAAGACTTGAGCCAAGATTGGTAAACACTTAGACTAGGGATCCCCTCCTCACTCTAGAACACTTTCTTCTCTCTAAAATACAAGTTAGGACAACCTCATCACATTAACACGGGGATTTACCCCTTAACCACTCCAACACCGGCATGTGTCATTTTGGGGTTAGGTTATTTTTACCTACCCTCCACGGTGGCTAAACGATACTCCCAAAGCATTTATTATTTAAAGGATTCACTACCCCTTTCATAATCGTTTACGCATCTTTCCATTTCACTAGCACTAGCAGCCACAATTTTAATGTCGTTCTTGGCACGTTGGTCGTAATTCACATTTCATGCTTTCTATTTCACTTTTAAACATCACCACGGATAATCAACAACAAACATTTCTATTCAAGACTTTAAGTACACATTTGAGCAAATAAGGGTCTTAGGCACATGTGTCTTCCTACACAGTTCGACTTGATAGCTTTCAGTAAAATCACGTTTTTGAAGTCATAACATATTAACACACAACCCATACTTAAATCACATTCCCGAAGGATAGCACAATAAGATAAAAGCATTCAGAATAGTCAAATTTATAATGATCAACTCGGGCTTATGAGAACATCGTGAGACTCAACTCTAAGAAGTTCATGGTTCCAGTTCATTTGAGCATTTTATTAAACACTAGGTGGGCATTATGTTTTCTAGCTTCTCCTATGGTGGATTTCCCTCACCCCACAACCCAAGGTCTATCCATTTGGGCTCAACTACCTTTCCACACTCATGTTTGTACATGCATGCATAGAAACACTCTCATACCCCAAGAATTTGCTTGCCTTGTTACCTATTTTTAGTTAAATCTCGAAATTGAGGGTTAGAGTGTAGAATCGTACCTCTAGGAAGAAGACCTTGTGACTATTTCTTGTGAATTCTTCAAGACTTGCGCCAAGATTGGTAAACACTTTGCTTAGGGATCCCCTCCTCATGCTAGAACACTTTCTTTTCTCTAAAATACCAGTTAGGACTAACCAAAATAGACCCCAAGTTGTTTTTATAAAAATGGGGTCGGGTAAAATTTTCCAAACTTAAACTCTACGAAGTCGCGTCTGCGTTCACAGACCGGACCGCAAAACAGGTATGCGGCCCGCAGAGGGAACCGCAGAAAAGGATCCCAAAACTGGGCTGTTCAGGTTGGGTCTGTGGTAGGTCTACGGTCCGCAGACAAGTTCTGCATTCGCATAATGGACCAGAAAACCTCCTTCCGAAGTTTCTTATGTTGGCTTCTGCTATGAAAGTGCGGCCTGTGAAACGATTATGCGGCCGCATAATTGACCGACATCCCAAATTTGCCCAGTTCTCTACTTCACTCTGCGGCGGATCTGCGGTCTGCAGATCAGTTCTGTGACCGTACAATGGACCGTAGAAATGCCTTACTATGCCAAAAATGTCTTCAACTCTACCAACACGTTGTTCAACCCAAAAGTCCATTCCGTGGGGAGCTTGCTTGCCGCGAAGAATCTCTACAATCATTAACACATACGTCTACCTTGGCACCACGAAACCCCAGGTTTTAGGTTAAATTTTATGGGGCCTTACATCCTCCCCCACTTAAGATCATTCGTCCTCGAATGAGGGTCAAAATCCTCCATTAGCATCCAATGTGACTCAACTGCTACTTCTTACACCAGCAGTTCCAAACTTTGGCCAACTCCCTAAATTTCCAAATATTTTGCTAGAGTCTCCCATGTAATTGGGCCTATCTACCTGCCAGAAAATCACATAACCAATCCTAACAATATACACATAATCTAACGATGAACAAAACATTAATTTAATACAAAATGTGGCCTCGTAGAAAATATATATTACCAGAAAGGGACACCCTTAACATAACTGTACAAGTGATACATAATAATTCATAGGGGAAAACTTAATAGAAACGATTATATAGCTATTCAAACAAATGAGGGTACTTCTTCTTCATTTCTTCCTCGGCCTCCCAGGTGGACTCTTCGACCTATTCGTTTCGCCATAGCACTTTCACGGAGGCAATTCCTTTATTTCTCAGCTTACGAACATGACTATAAGGAATGGCAACTGGAATTTTTTCATAAGTCAATTCCTCATTAACCTCAATAGTCTCAACTGGAACAATAAGCAATGGATCTCCAACCACCTTCTTCAACATGGATACATGAAACACCGGGTGCACTAAAGACATCTCTGGAGGCAGTTCTAGCCTATAAGCCACTTGACCAATCCTCTGAATGATTATGTACGGTTCGACATACCTCGGACTCAATTTTCCTTTCTTAACAAACCACATTATACCCTTCATAGGAGAAACCTTCAAGAACACCCAATCATTTTCTTTGAATTCCAAATCTCTACGACGAACATCCGAATAGGACGTCTAATGACTCTGAGCTATTTTCAACCGATCCTTAATGACCTTAACCTTCTCCATAGCCTGATGCATGAGGTCTGGTCCTATCAATTCTGCTTCCCCAATCTCGAACCATCCAATGGGAGATCTACATCTCCTACCATCTAAAGCCTCAAACAGTGCCATCTGAATGCTAGCATGATAACTATTATTATAGGAAAATTCTAAAAGCAGTCAAATGATCATCCCAGCTACCTTTGAAGTGAAGAACACAAGTGTGCAACATATCTTCAAGCGTCTGAATAGTCCGCTCTACTTGCCCGTCGGTCTGTGGATCAAAATTTGTGCTAAGATTTACCTGAGTACCCAACCCTTACTGAAATGTCTTGTAAAAGTTAGCTGTGAACTAAGCCTCCCGATCAGAAATGATGGAACCTGGAGTGCCATGCAACATGACTATTTCTTTGATATACAACTAAGCATACTGTTCCACTGTGTCGGTAGCCTTGACAGGTAAGAAGTGTGCTGATTTCATGAGTCGATCCACGATCACCCAAATCGAGTCGAGCATGCGAGGAGTGCGAGGTAGTCCTACCACAAAGTCCATATTGATCATCTCCCATTTCCATATCAGAATTTCTATGTTATGTGCCAACCCACCGGGCCTTTGGTGTTCGGCCTACACTTGCTAACAATTTGGACATCTAGCCACAAAGTTTTTTCCTTTTCATGTCATTCCACCAATAGACTGGTCCCGTTTTTAAAACAAGTCACTGCCCAGGCATTCCTTCTTCGCGGTCGCGAAAAGAGCCCCGCGATCCCGAAGACAAAATTGCCCAGGCCCAGAAAATGTCCTTCGCGAACGCGATAGGAGCCTCGCGATCGCAAAGGCTTGCCCAACCAGTCCTTTGTGAATGTGGTCCTCCCTTTGCGAATGCGAAGGGCAATAGCCAGCTGACCCCCAAGCCCCATTCTTCTACGCGAACGAGGGACCGACTTCATGAATGCGAAGTCCCCTAGGTCCTAAACCTTCACAAACACGACCACATGATCATGAACACAATCACATGATCGTTAACACGAAGAAAAAATCACCCCTACCCCAAATACTTCATCGCGAATGCGAGAGAAACTCCGCGTTCACGAAGAAGAAACCAGAACCAGCAAATTCTGTATTTTTTGGACTTAACTCTAGGTGGTCCGAAACACACCCAAGCCACCCGGGACCCCGTCCAAATATACCAACGAGTCCATAAACATAATACGGACCTGATAAAAACCTCGAAAAATATAAAACAATATCAAAACTAAGAATCACATCCTAAAGCCAAATTAATCAACTTATGAACTCTAAACATCTTTAACTAGCTTCGAATGCGACGAACCATACTTAGACAACTCAGAATGAGGTCAAATTTTACACATAAGTCACAAACTACCATACGAAGCTATTCACAGGATCGAAATCCCAAACGGACATCGATATGACCAATGTCTACTTCAAACCAAATTTAAGAAACTCTAAAACCTACAAGGTGCCAACTTTCATCAATAAGCGCCGAAATGCTCCCGGATCACCCGAAAGTCAATCCGAACACAAGCCCAAGTCTAAAATTATCAAACGAACCTATTCGGACCATCAAATCCCGGTTCCAAGGTTGTTTACTCAAAATGTTGACTCAAGTCAAACTTGGCCACCTTAGGCCATTATTAAGGAACTAAGTGTTGAATCCAAACCAAACCATTCCAAAATCAAACCGACCATCCTCGCAAGTTATAAAATAGTAAAAGCACATGCACAGAGTCTTTAATAGGGGAATGGGGATCTAGAAAGTAAAACAACAGGTCGAGTCATTACATAAGAGATATATGGTAGCATAGCGCATGGATCCGTCTCAAATGATGGAAGTCAGTGAAAATGTATAGTTTGATTGAGAAGAATGCTTCAAATCAGTGGAGGATGCACAAAGTTGGATTGAAGTATCTTTGAAAAGGATGGTGGAGCCCCAAATGATGGTATGATTATGGTGGATGGTCATGAGGACTGAAATAGCTATATTTCTCGCACCTGCGAATCCAACCAGCCTCAATACCAACCGTTTTTGCGACACCTAGGCCGCTTCTATGGTCTTGCACCTACGGCCATAACCTTGCAGGTGCGATCACACCAGAAGCCTTAAGCTTCAGCAATTCCTTAAGTCCAAAACCCGGTCTGATTCCAATCTGATTCGCACCCGAGGCCCCCGAATATCGACCACAAGCACGCCAAGTGCATAAATACGACCCTAGGGAGACGGATAGCGCCACGCGCTTCAAAAACTCAAGCACAACTAAGGGTCAATAAATGACCCACATCTAGAGAGCCATCTTGCTCATATAACACCACAAGATACATGGGATCACAACACACATGTGAATAATCAAGTTGTCTCACAACCTACATGGCATAATGGAGTATTACAGAGAATGGCTGACGACAGGAATAACATCCAACACCCGAAGACTCCTCCATAAGCAATGTTATGCTGGATGAACACATCTGACCTGATGTAGGGCATGCATTCACATTAGATGTACTAGCGAACCTCAAGCCAATTCCGATCATCCTATACTAGGCCAATAACCTTTCAAGGATCCACAATGACCCTATTCATGACACATAAGAGCAACAGTCAAATCCGGAACAAACTCCCACCGTCCATAACCAAAGGAATAGAGCGCCTCTCATTCATAACCTCTCATATTGGTAACATTACCAAAATCTCCATATCTAATTTCAATATCTAACAATCTAATGACTAACATGTCACACCTGTAATATCTTCCCGTGGGATATACTCCCACAATCATCCGTAACAGATAGTAAAATCTGAACATTAATGGCCTTCAACCATGCTATTTCCATAGTGCTAGTCAAGCATCCGCATTTCCATACCCAACACTTCTTTCACAAAACAAACCATCCTCAGGCTACCCAAAAATAGTGCTAGCATACTCTGAACATCTGAAATATTCCCCCACTCCTCCGAGCTCGTGACATTCTTACCAAAACTGAATCGCAACCTTTATCCTCAACTTCCAATTTCCATACCGCTCGCTGCACTTATCATGCCGCTATGCGAGAGTCCAAGAATTTCATAATAACCCCTAAACCACCAGTAGAATAAACACTTCATCAACTAGAACCCATTTCACTCCACTTATTTTAGAAGAACAATTGCAACACGCAATAAAATTCCCATAACCGCAGAAAGTCAAACCTCAAGTTGTGGTCTAAACCACCAAAACTCTTCCTGGATCCATTTACACATAACATGCTATCATAATCAAATACCTCCAAATCAATAAAATTACTGTGGTTGTCATGACCGCGTGTACAACCACGAATCATATGTATAGCCTTAACACACCGAAGGAACGGATCATTTCCACAATGATGTTGATTCAAACCATTACAAACTGACTCAACTTCTTCCAACTTAGTCTTGACTTGCCTTTGAAATATTGGTTCTACTCAAACACATAATGGATCTCAAACAACACTCCTCCCGAGTGACCCAAATCACGAGACCACATTATCTCAATACCCATCAGCTATCTCATACCCTCATGCATTCAATAGTATCTCCAACTAATACACTCGTTCTAAAAGACCTCCTGTGAATCCAAAGTTGTTTCTCCCATTTCTCTAACACTTCACCGCAGACCCGATGATAACATAGAAATTCCCCAAGTATTCTTCACACTCTGTTGCAAAACTCAGTCCTCAGCCACATAACGAACCCAAAATCTTTAAACACCACATTTTATTTTTTGAACCTACTCTGACCTGGTCCCGAATATGTAACCAAACTCTAGTGCTCTTCTAGCACATGAACACGTCCAATGAAGCAACCAGATGAACTCTTTTCCTTGCACATTACATCCACATGAAGCATAAATTCTGAGTCATCCCCGACACCTGCACATGAATCGGTTAGGCACAATGTAACACATATACGTCAAATTCCTTGTCCAAAATTCCTTGTCCTCTTGGTCATTACTAATCCACCAATGCACCGATAACCAGAAACTATACAGGCACACAACCACGTGACTCGATCATAGACGGTAGTCTCCCCCACTTAGATTTACGCTACAACCACATAGATCAAGACCCCACAATGACCTCTTCTTCCCAGTTACCATAATCCCACACCATTGCTCAGCCAAATTTCTCATAAGTTCTTGTTGGACTTATCATAACACATCCCGAATTATTAGCCACAATCGTACGCTCGACCTCCTAATAATCGTACCATCTTCTTCAAGCGATCCAAGCTCACATCACAGTACATGTATCCCATGTTGGGCAGAAAGTAGAACTCTTCGTAGGAATCCCATCAAAACCATGCAACCGCTAACCTGCTCACAGGAGATAGCCCACCTATGTAACCTCATATCGACCTCCTCCAACGTCATTGCTATAGTTACATTCATCATAAAATCAACTAACCTCCCTGGGTCCACACTGATCTGCCATCCGTAAGAATCCCTTCATTCATTAACATCACCCGAAGGTCCAACAACATGTTCGAAACTCAAAGCCGTATTGCATCAAAGGAAATAATCGAATACTTCAATTTTTCCTACATACAAATCAAGCCCTTATCGTCACATTCGAAATTACTAAGCATAGAAACCACCTCAAAGATCATCTCCCTCAAACCATCGACATTGGAAATGCCGATTCGATCCTGAAGTTGCAACACACAACCATCTCTGATAACTTCCTCTTAGGTTCCATCTCACAACACCGTGCCCAGAGGCAAACAAATGATGACCAACGTGACTCCCGGGACCCCGTCCAAATATAACAGCGAGTCCATAAACATAATACGTACCTGATCAAAACCTTGAAACATATAAAACAACATCGAAACTAAGAATCGTACCCTTAAACCAAATTAATTAACTTATGAACTTCAAACTTCTTCAACTAGCTCCGAATGAGACGAACCATACTTAGACAATTCAGAATGACGTCAAAATTCCAAACGGATATCGATAAAACCAATGTCTACTTCAAACCAAATTTAAGAAACTCTAAAACCTTTAAGGCACCAACTTTAATCATTAAGCGCCGAAACACTTCCGGATCACCCGAAACTCGATCCGAACACACGTCTAAGTCTAAACTTATCATACAAACTTATTGAAACCATTAAATTCCGGTTTTGAGGTTTTTTACTCAAATGTTGACTCAAGTCAAACTTGGCCACCTTAGGGCATTATTAAGGGACTAAGTTTTGAATCTAACCTGAACCATTCCAAAATCAAACCAACCATCCTCATAAGTCATAAAATAGTAAAAGCACATACAGAGAGTCTTAAATAGGGGAACGAGGATATAGAAAGTAAAACAACCAGTTGGGTCGTTACATAAGAGATAGATGGTAGCATAGCGCATGGATCCGTCTCAAATTTTGGAAGTTAGTGAAAATGTATAGTCTAATTGAGAAGAATACGTCAAATCAGTGGAGGATGTATAAGGTTAGATTAAAGTATATTTGAAAAGGATGGCGGAGCCCCAAATGATGGTATGATTATGGTTAATAGGCATGAGGACTGGAATAGATATGTGTATTTAAGAGGTTCAAGGTTCATACAAGTCAACCATAGTTTAGTCATACAAAGAGAACCTAATAGTGGATAACAATTAGAAGGTACATGTAACAGATAACGAATATATAACAAATAAAGAATGGGTAACATACAAAGAATATGTAACAATCAAAAGATGTGTAACAATTGATCAAACTAAAGCAAGATGCAAGATCATTTTGTACAGTGACCTAGGGATTCTAAGAGTAGATTTACCTAGATTCAGGCATGAGTTACGGACAACTACGAGATGGTACGTAGTTAACCTCATATGCCAATCTCTGGAACTAAAGAGTTTTGAAAGAAGGTTTGAAGGAGTGAAAAGACAACCCTCACGTGATTTGTGTGTGATTGTGTATGACCAAAACTCAATAGAAAAGTGATGACAATTTAATAAAGCCATAGCAAATGCATGTGTGAAAGAATATACAACACAAGTATGTGTAAAGAATATACAACATAGGTATGTGTAAGGCATATACAACATAGTCTCATGTAGGGGTGGCAAACGTGCGGGTCGGGTTGGATATGAGCGGGTCAAAAATGGGTAATTCAAAAAATGGATAAATTATCCGACCTGACCCGTATTTGAGACAGATAAAAAATAGGTTATCCGACGGATAATATGGTAATTTATATTATCCATGGCTTCTTGAATAGAATCACTTATGGGAGAATTCCTAGTCTTCCAAACTTGAGGAATCTCAATTTGAGGCTTTACAAATGTAAAAATTAAACACATTAGTTATCCATTAATTATCCATTTTCTAAGTGGATAATATGGTTCTTATCCATATTTGACCCGATTTTAAATAGTTCATTATCCAACCCATTTTTAATGGATAATATGGGTGGATAACAGTTTTCTTTTAACTATTTTGCCACCTCTATGCATGTGAAAGAATATACAACTTGAAGCACGTGACAAAGAATATATAACTTAAAGCATGTGATATGAATACACAACTTGAAACATGTGACATAGAGAAACAGAAATTGTGATATTGGAGAACCTAACCCCTCAAATAATTTTTCAAGTCAGTTGTAGTTAGAACCTGAAGACATCCCCAATAGAGTCTCCATGTTGTTACACCATATTTTTGTAAGGCCCCGTAACATTTTACCTAAAACCCGGGGTTTCGTGGTGCAAACGTAGACGTCACCGACCATAAGAGCCTTCAATATATTTTCAAGCAAAAGGAATTGAATCTGAGGCAGAGAAGATGACTTAAGCTACTCAAGGATTACGACATCAATATTCTATACCATCCGGTGAAAGGTAAATATTGTGGCGGATGCGCTTAGCCGGAAATATATGGGCAGTTTGGCTCACTTGGAGGCATATCAAAGGTTGTTGGCCAAGGAGGTTCAACGGTTGGCTAGTTTGGGAGTTCGTCTTGCGGACTCTAGTGAAGGAGGGGTGATTATGCAAAATAGGGCTGGATTATCGCTTGTGGTGCAGGTGAAGGAGAAGCAATACAACGATCCATTGTTGGTACAATTGAAGGAGGGGATTCATAAACATAAGACTATGGCTTTTTCTCTTGGCATGGATGATGGTACGCTAAGGTACCAAGGGCGGCTATGTGTTCCCAATGTGGATAGTCTCCAGGAAAGAATCATGACCGAGGCTCACACATCTAGGTATTCTCATTTTCACTTTGCTTGGCAGATTTTGGAGCTCTTGGGGAGGGGGTTTTCACCTAGCATCTTGAGGTAAGTAATTTCTACATAATGTGAGTTTAACATATATACTATGAGTAGATTATAACATAGAAAATTGTGAAATTATGGGATTTTGTTGAAAAACCTAGGTTTTGGTAAAAATAGGATTAGACTAGGAAAATGATTATGGAATTGAGTAGAAATTATATATTTGAGTTCGTAAGGTCATGGTTAACATTTACTTATGAAAATTTCCGGAATCCGAAAACGTGGGCGTGAGGGTGACTTTTAGGAATTTTCATAATTGGGTTGGGTAATTACTCTCATATTAAATTGTGAACTTTTATGCATATATTGATTAGTTTGTATGATCTTTGGCTAGTTTAGGATTGCTCGGCAGCGATTTGAGGCTATTAGTGTGATTTGAGGACTAGGAAGAGGACTTGGAAATGAGGTAAGTCTCTTGCCTAACCTTGTAAGAGGAATTAACCCCATAGGTGTTTAAATTGTTATTTGTTGATAATTATGGGTGTTACGTACGCACGAAGTGACGAGAGTCCGTACGTAGTTAAAATCATGTTATGTCCGGGTAGACATAGGACTTTATTATGCAATACTTGTAGTATTTGAACCCAACTTGTTAGTTTAATTACTTGTATTAATAAATGAAACTTGATTAGAGATTATATTAAACTGAGCTTCGTTACTTTGAGTTTTGGAAGAGAATATTCGATTATTGATAGAAAAATTATGTTGCTTTATGTGCTTATCATGGTGTTGTAAACGTATGTCCCGTAGCCCGAGGAGTTTCCCTATTTCTGTGGATCAGGCCGAATGCTTCATGTGGATTGGGTTGTACGCCTCGTAGTGCTATGAAATATCAATATATTTAAGATGCATCCATGTATTGGTCCGTACGACCTCGGTAGTGTATGTACACGATTATTATAGATCGGGCCAAACAACCTCAAAATAACTCGTGCGTAATATCGCTCGGAGTCCGAATATTCATGTGAATTTCCTGCATGACTTGAGAATTAATAAATACTTGGTGGCGCATACTTGTCGAAATTGGCATGTGATATTTATGGGTTTTAAATTGATATTTTGTTGAGGAATCACTTATTTAATGCTTCTTATTCCATTGTTCCTGTTGTATTTCCTTCCTATTTACAAT